>NC_056726.1:46952212-47017212 GCF_019279795.1 Protopterus annectens | reverse complement strand
CTTATGATATATCATTTGTAGATACGTATTTGTCAGTCTGCTGTATTGCACTCAGCAAGGGAATAAAGAAAAGTGAACATTATGCACTTACCATAATATAGATCATTGTTTTGCCACACCCTGCCCACACTGTATAAGGATCATCAACCAAGGCTCCTCCTTGGACAATCAGTCCATGTGTTCCTCATCACCAGGAAAATGGGGATTCAACAAGGAAGGGCCATTATTCAGACTACCATCACAGGTGTTTCAAGGTTTTTCTGCTTTTATTTTTCTTAAGTTTCCCCAGCCCTAACAGCCTACACTTGACAAGCTTACAGGGAGTGAAGTAAACTGGGTTGTCTGCAGAGTCTGAACCCTAACCTCCACAAGGGGCATTCCCCCAAATACATTTGTCCATTCCTGCAGTGGTTTTCCTGGTCTTAAAATGGGGAAATTACACTACGCAGCATGTCCTCATGTGCATGCAAACTCTTTCCACCCACTATGAGAGATGAGTGGACCACCCCTTTTTGCACCCCCCCCTTTCTTGCTCCACTACAACTTTGGTGATGGTGTCTCACTCTAGTAAGAGTGACTCTGTCTCCCTCCCCCTCTCTCTCTGTGTAATTTCTGAACAAAAGGACTGAAGAACAAGGTTCCCTCAAATGAGGCATTCATAAACTTGGCCTTAGAGTGCTTGGCAAATTCTGTTAGGCAAAGCCAGGCATGATGTCTAACAGCATGGATTGCATCTGCCACCCTAGCAGAACAATCAGACATACTGTGGTAGAAACAAAAGGCCTGATTTGCTACAGAACTAAAAGTTGACACTTGGAATTGTAGGTTGGTATTGAGATCAGAATCTGGGAACTCTTCACAACTCTTGATGGATAGGTCTATTAGCTATTTCTGGAAATGTAACATGTTCATCTAGTAGACATACATCCTCAATGAAAAGGTGGAAGATGAAAACAAACACTTCTCTAATCTGTTCAAGGTATAGACTCCTTGTTTACTGGGTGTATGGCCTTGGCCAGGGGCTCTGGAGTCTTAAAAGTGCAGCTGGAATCATAATATAATTCACCACCTCACTGGGCAATGCAAACAGTCGAGACCATCTTTTGGGGAGGCTGTACAATCCAGTCAGGTCATTTTGAAATATGTGTCACTAGATCCATGTTCTTTCATGTATTTTCAGTGACCATCTTAACCATATCATCAGCCATTGGAATCACCCAAGAACAGGATCTGGGACACTGGAAGGCCTCCTCCAGGATGCATTCTGTTTCAGAAGGGTTGTCCCAGGACCACTTAGCTTGAAATTTAATGAGCTGTAATAAAACACGGTGTAAGGACTGGTATTCAGCCACCTGTTTGTCAACCACATCTGGCATGAGAGAATCCACACATTTCCTCTTAAACATAGACATATGTACCTTTCTTGGGAGGGGGATGTCCAAGGAGGAGGAACACTGGTGGCGGACATGAATGAAGCATCCTGCCTATACCCACTATAAACTCTGCTCTGAGTTTTATGGGTGGCCAGCAGATAATGGCATGAAGTGAGCTATGGTCTGGGTCAACCTACAAGAGGCTCACGTAGGGATGACTCCATTGTGAGTATCTAGACCTGACATAATCCTGAAAGAGAGATGGAAGACATTGAGCCTGATGGTCATCACTGCACCCTGATGACCCCAAGCTGAAGCCCAGAACATTCAGACATGAAATCAGGATTGAAAGGAAGGCATTGACCCTCAAGGCACACAGTGTTGCACACACCTCATTCAAGGTCAACATTGCTGATACTGAACACCCAGAGGCCAAGCTTGAGGAGAGCATATTGGCCCCAAAGAGATAAAAGCCAAGACATCAACCTCTACACTGTCATAGCGAGCAGCCCTGAGAAGGCTAAGGTAAGTTCAGCAATGCTGACTGCAAGGCCAACATCAGGGAAAATGAGGCCAAAAGCACTGACCCTAGAAGTGCCATCAATGTCCAAGTCAGTGGGTCAACTACTGGCCACCCAGGAAACTGGGAGAAAAACAGAGCACAGTGAGGAAAAATTAAGTACATGGTTACAAAATTCAGCAATAATGGTGCTCTCATGCCCCATAGCTTAGCTGTGAAAGCACCAAATTACCTGCATATTGAAAATGCCTGCCACAATTTGTTATAGTCTTGCTAGATAGAGATAAATCTGTGGAGCCCAATTTGATGTAGGGGAATAGAGTTTGGGAGACCTGAGTGACACATTTGGGTTCATAGGTACACAGGAGGTTACTAGGCTATTGGCCCTAGACCTTTATAAGCCTAGCCATGTTATAGCCTTGTTCCCTTATTGACCAAGTTGTATGGTATATATTTGCAGTGTGAGTCTATGATCAGCACCAATTGCCCTTATCCAAGAGGGACATAGGTTACACCCCCGGGGTAAATTTATAGTCTCCCATCCAGTTGTCTAAGTTATGCTTAAATAGGGCCATCAAGGAGTTCTGTTTTACATGAATTTTGAGTTTGTTCCAAAGGAGTGGCAATCTCTAGGAGACGTATCTGTCTCTCCAGTATATCCTGTTAATATCGCAGGCTAGGTTAAGATCCCTAAAGTGAGTGAAATTTGTCCAATTGGATTTGTGGATGTGCAGCAGCTTCATCAAGGCAGGGTCTGAGACTGTTCTGTAGGTCAGGCACAAGACGCCTCTAAGCAGTCTATATGATACTGAGTAAAGTGATAGGGTCTTTAGTCTGTCCATGTAGGTCATGTGTTGTAGGCCCTCAATTTTCTTGGTGAGAAACCTCTGAGGTCTCTTCAGCTGCTGCAGGTGTCTGGTGGGCATATACAGACGGGAGTGTTGTACTCTATTAGTGGTCTGTTGAGGGATGAGTACTGGGAAGTAACAACATCCTTAGTTCTGGATGGGATGCCCTTACTTATGAGATGTGCAATGTAGAAGGCCTTCCTTACTACTGTGGGCACATGGTGATCAAAGTTAAGGTTCCTGTTAACCTGTGTTCCCAAATCTCTGACCACAGGGTTTGAGTTAAGGGGGCTACTGTTAATATTGTAATTTGCAAGGAATTCCCTTTTCTAAAAAGGATGATGACGCATTTTTTGCTTTTAGTTTAAGTCTGTGGCTTTGGCACCAATCATTTATAGGTTCATAGGTTCATTGGTGTGTACTAGGCTAATGGCCCTGGAGCCTTTCAAGCCTAGCCCATAGAAGTGCTCTGGCATTGTGCCTCCCAACGTCAGTTCCCAGTGCCACTATCAAGTAGAGCCACTGGAGTGATCCCTGGGATGAAATTTCTATTTCTCATCCACTCATCAAGATTTATCTTGAAGAGGTGCAGTGAAGTACTCTGCTTGACATGTGTGAAAAATCTAAGTCAGAGCATGGGCAGTCTCTGGCTTATGAACCTGTCCCTCTAGCATGTTCTGTTGATTATGGTAATGAGGTTGAGGTCTCTGGAGCATGTGGTGTGGAGGGATTGAGATTTCTTTAGATGTAGCATTTCTAACAGAGTTGGGTCAGACGTGGCTTTGTAAGTCAAGCAGAGATCACCTCTTAGTAGACGATATGAGACAGAGAATAGCTGGAGTTTTTTGAGTCTGTCCATGTAGGACATGTGTTTGAGGCCCAGGATCCTCTTTGTGAGGCACTTTTGTGGCCTCTCCAGCTGTTGCAGGTGTCTAGTGAGGTACATGCCAAATGGGGCATTATACTCTATGATTGGTCTAATGAGGGAAGAGTAGAGAGAAATGATGACTTCTTTCTTCCTAGATGCAAAACCTTTGTTAATGAGATGTGCCACATAGAAGGACTTTATGACCACAGTGCAATGTGGTGGGCGAAGGAGAGGTTACTGTCAACCTGTGTCCCCAGATCTTTTATAACTCCTTCAGTGTTCAGTGGGCTCCTGTCGATGTGGTAATTAGTGGTAACTGAGTTTTTCCCAAAGGGGATAACAATGCATTTTTTGGCATTAAGCTTAAAGCCATGGTTTCGACACCAGTCATTGGTCTCAGTGAAGCCTTTCTGTAGGGTGTCTGCATCACTTGGAGAGTTAATAATGGCTCCCAGCTTGCAGTCATCTGCATACTTAGTCAGCCAGAGTCCCACTGTGTTGGCCTGGACTTCTGAGAAGTAGATGCCAAACAGGAGAGGACCAGGACCGATCCCTGTGAGACTCCACTCATGAGTGGTCGGCAGTCTAACTTGGAGTCCACTACTTTCACCCTGTTGGTTCTATCTGTGAGCCAATTTTCAACCCACCTAATGATATAGGGGTTGATGCCTAGTTTAGTGAGTTTATCAATAATTCCTTAGTGAGGAATGGTATCAAAGGCCTTGGCCAGATTGAGGTAGGCTGTATGAACTGCCTCACCCTCATCCACAGCTCTGGTTGCTGACTCAAAGAAGTCAACCAGGTTCAGCAGGCATGATCTACTTTTCACAAAACCAAAATGCATGGGATCTAGAGTTTGGAGATTCCCTATATCCTTGGTAATTAGGTCCATGATGATGCGGTCCATAGCTTTACATATCAGACTCATCAGGCTAATGGGGTGATAATTTCCAGAGTCTGTAGTCGCTCCTCTTTATGGAGAGGGATGACTGTAGCACTGCACTATTTGAAAGGGACAAAGCCTGAGATGAGGCTGTGAGTAAACAGGGCACACAAATGTGGTGCCAGTTCACTTTGTAATTCATGTAGAACACAGCCAGGGATATTGTCGGATCCCATGAAAGCTGTATTCTTGGCCTTGGAGAATGCAGCTTTTATCTGTGCTGCAGTATTGCTGGATACCTGGCATTCTTCCGGTATTGTGATTGGTCCCTTAGGGAGGAGAGAGGGGTAAAGTTGGCAATGAATCTGTCAGCCAGTATGTTGGCAATATCTGTTGGCTCAGTATAGAATGTACCATTGTGCAGTAACTCAGAGCAAATCTGGGTATTGCCATGGAGATTCTTGATGTAACTATAGAAGGCTTTGTGGTTGTTTTTAGTGTCTGCAGCAATTCTGCCTTCATAGCTGGCTTTGGAGGTTTTGATGAGGGATTTCAACTTTTTGTGGAGGCTAATAAAGGAATTTTTCCAGTCTTGGGACTTCACCTTTTTCTGCAACATTTGTTTCCTTCTGTTGTAGAGTTTATTAATGCAAGGGGACCACCAGATTGGCTTCCTTGTTTTGGAGTAGAGCATCTTGGTTCTGTTGGGTATGGCTAGTTCCATGCATTTATGTACATGTTCGTATAGTGCATTGGTGTATGATTTGGCAGTCATGCATCTAGTTTCCATTGGCATGGGTACCGTGAAGTTAGCCTCCTCTGTTTTTAGGAGTGCAAAGTCAGATTTGGAAAGGTTTTTCATAGTGGATACATTTGTGGGGGTGTGGGTGAGATGTGGATTTCCATGGTGATTAGTTTGTGGCCAGATCTAACCAGGGCGGAATTGACTATTGGTGTAGAGCAATGGTTGCCATGTCAAGGTACCAGGTCAAGGATATTGCTTCCTCAAATGCGGGTAAGAATGAGCTGGTCCAGGGCATTGGAATTGATGAATTCCAGGAAGCATTGGGCCAATGCATTGGGACATGAGTAGTTTTCACAGTTAATGGAGGGGTAGTTGAAGTCACCTAGTATGAGAGTGTTGGAATGGATCTTAATAGTTTCCAGGGTGCTTAGGAATGAGGAGTGAGAGTCTTGGGACATGGTTGGGAACCTATAGCAGGCTACGACCTGAATCGCCATCTTACCAAATGTTAGTTGTACCTGGAGTATCTCAGATGCACTATGCTGGGCTATTAGTCTGGAGGTGTGCATATCCTTTATGAATATGGAGACACCATCACCTTTGGAACTTCAGTCCATGTTCTGCGGCCAAAAGGTGTGGAATGAGTTATAGCCTGGTAGCACAGGGGTGCTTTCTGCTGCTTTAAACCAGGTCTCTGTTAGAGGACAAATGTCAATGTTCTCCATTTTGAGGAAGTGCTGCAAGCAAGTGCATCTTGAGATTTAGACTTCTAGTGTCTGTGTAAGCCCTTTTTGTAGTATGTCAACATCATTGGGGGACTCAGTGATTGTACCCATTTTGCAGTCATTGGCAGAGCAATGACTAATTGGGGATATCCTTTTCCAAGGGGGCAACACACTTGGGCATGCTTATAAGGCACAGGTGTTGGAGGTATAAGCATAGACATTTTTTTGCCAACATCCACAATCTTTAAGTTTCTTAAACACAGAGGCAACATCCTTGTCTATATGTAACTTTCCTCTTGGTAAAGAGAGAACCTTTAACAGTAGAACTGAAACCCTTAAAGTCAGTAAAGGGGGTTGCTTGTAGTTTTTTAAATCTTATAATAGTTATATGCTAACTATTTTTTCAGTCTTTAGTGGTATAGTGCTTGGAGGATACACAAATGCTGCTGTCCTCCACACGCTGAACATCTCCAAAACATACTACATAGCTGATATGCTTATCCTGTAAGGGAATTTTGCATTATTTTCAGACTACTTTAGTGATATACACTGACACTTTTTCTTTTTATGCATTTCAGACTGTATAACTTTAGACTAATCCAATAACAATAACAACAACAATCTTAGCCAACAGCAAAGAGTACTGAGATAACAAACAATTCAGGATATCAGTTTTCTTCCTACAGCAGGTACTTGGACTCATTTGTATAATACTAACACTGCATGGGAGATGCTGCACTCCTGAGAGTGCCATCCTTAAGATGAAATGTTAAACCAAGGTTCCATCTGCCTCCATTTGTGGTAGCTCAGGTGGATGTAAAAGATTTCATGGATTTTATTAAACAGAGAAGTTTCCCGGTGCTTTGAACAAATCTCCCTTAGTCAGTATGAATATCAGCTTGATACTCCCCTGAAAAGAGGACCCTGAGCAAGTGGGACTAACCTGTTCAACAAACAGAAAATAAACTATAATACAAGTTTACTTGTTAAAAAAAGTAATGTAGGTGATGAGAGTGGGGGTGACTTGGAACCTGCCTAAAGGCTAAAATGACAGGACAACATCTGCAAATCAGAAAAAGAAATCGACTATGAGTGAAGATCAGACACAACTGACAAATAGAAAAACTATACATATTTTAGAGCATGACAGTGACTGACTAATGCACAGTTGAAGAGACCTAGGGTGGGATCTTTAGGTACCAAGGACTGTGGATAAAGGGGAGGCAGTAACATAGTTTTCTGACCCAAGCTGACTAATCCTGCTGTTCTTAGACCTAAAAGTGACAGAGATGAACCCCACATCATATTTGTACATTTAATCATGTCTACAAATGACAAACTAACTAATGAAATAGCGTTTTCACACTATAAGACCTTTAAGACACTCTACCTGGTCTAAGACACTCTACTAACAGAACAGAGGTATAAAGCCTTGACTGCACTCCAGATAGCCCAAGTTTAAATAGTGGCACAAGTTATGGAGGGACTGGACAAGAGTGAATGGAAGAGGGGCCAACACTTGCCCACCTATCCAGGGAGAAGGGAAGCAGCTCATGTTGTTGCACTGGCAACACCCAATGGAGAGCAGGTAGATTACCTGCAGCAAGGAACTTAGTGTGCCCACACTGTATAATGGTGATCTGCTTAGCTGTGAGGTTGAACATGTGTGGTAGCCAGCATGCAGCTCCTCAGGGCAGTAATTGTGAAGCAAGAAAGCTGCTGAGTGGGTGAGGCTAGGAGAGTATGGAAGACCAGCATACTGGCATGCTTCCTAACTCCTGACTATCATCTCCACCAGGAAACAAATGGGCAGGAGGACTGCTGCCATGATGGAATTATGAATAGGTGTGTTGGATGAAGGAAGGAGGAGCCATAACTCCTTAAGCTTACCTGTATGATAGCCTTCCTTTCTGAGAAAAATGGCATCAAGGGAGGAAACTGATGGTCAGCAGTCAATTAGGAGAAAGACACAGACAAAAAGAGAATCACAAATGCACCCTGTGTTTCTCAGTCTGAGAATACAGGTCCTGTTCTTCACTATATTCTCAGTTTACAAAATGGTGGTTAAATATGCTTCAGCACATTTGTAAAGCATCAGCTAGTGTCTGAAGTCTTTAGAATGTAGAGAAATGGACTATAAATGTATTTACTGTAGCATCTGAAACCCTTAGGGTAAGTAACCTGTTGGCTGTAAAGGTGAACTTTCCCCATTCCCAAATTGTAGTGCGATCTCAGAGTTGATATATTTAATTGGGGTATGTGGGGGGTGCAGCCCCCACATTGGGGGGGGGGTTGGGGGCATAGCCCCCCAGCTGGGTGGGTTTTGAGTGTTCAGGTATTGGTTTTGTGTTCATAGGTTCATAGGTTCATAGGTTCATACTAGGCTATCTGCCCGAGGGCATTTACAAGCCTAGCCCATCGTTTTGTGGCTTACGCCACCCCTTTAGTATGGGGAACTATACCCATTATTTTGCTGTGCCTCTGTCGAGCAGTGACACTGAGGTAATCCCTGGGGTATATCTGCGATCTCCCATCCATTGGTCAAGATTTCTCTTGAACAAGGCCAGCGAGGTGCTCTGCCTCACATATACCGGGATTTTGTTCCACAGCATAGGGAGTCTTTGGGTGATGAATCTATCCCTCCAGCACGTCCTATTAATAGCCGTGTTGAGGTTTAAGTCTCCTGCCCTTGTGGTTCTGATGGATCTAGATTTTTTGAGGTGAAGCATATTCATCAAATCTGGGTTTGACATGGCCTTGTATGTTAGGCAAAGGTCACCTCTGAGCAAGCGGTAAGCGACTGAATAGAGCTGGAGTTCTCTCAGTCGGGCAGCATAGGACAGATTTTTGAGACCCTTTATCCTTTTGGTGAGGAACTTTTGTGGCCTCTCCAGCTGCTGCAAGTGTCGGGTCAGATACATTCTGAATGGGGCATTGTACTCAATCATTGGTCTGATGAGTGATGAGTAGGGAGACAATGACCTCCCTTGATCTAGATGAGAATCCCTTCATGATAAGGTGGGCAATGTAGAAGGTCTTCCTAACTACTTTAGCTACATGGGTGTCGAATGACAGACTACTATCAACCTGGGTCCCCAGGTCCCTGATAACTTCTTCTGTGCTCAGTGGATTGCCACCTATTTGGTAGCTAGGGGTAACCTTGTTTTTCCCGAAGGGTATGACTATGCATTTTTTGGCATTTAACTTTAGGCCATGGCTCTGGCACCAGTTATCTGTTTCTGTGAGACCCTTCTGAAGGATATCTGTGTCAGATGTGTTTTCTACTATGGCGCCCAGTTTGCAGTCATCTGCAAACTTTGTCAGCCATAACCCTCCTGTGTTTGCTTGTACTTCAGAGAAGTAGATGCCAAACAAGAGTGGGCCCAGGACTGAGCCCTGTGGGACACCACTTGTGACAGGCTTTGAGTCTGACATGGCGCCAGCAACTCTGACCCTGTGGGTTCTGTCACTCAGCCAGTTTGCAACCCATCTTGTGATGTATGGGTTAATATTTAAGCTGATGAGTTTTTCAATGATACCAGTGGGGTATTGTATCGAAGGCCTTCGCCAGATCGAGGTAGGCTGTATGGACTGCCTTTCCCTCATCAATGGCTTTGGTGACTGTTTGAAAAAGTCAACCAAGTTTAAAAGGCATGATCTGCCTTTGACAAAGCCAAACTGGGTTGGATCCAAAGTCTGCAAATTCCTATGTCTTTATTTATGAGGTCCATTATGATCCTCTCCATGGCTTTGCAGATAAGGCTTGTCAAGCTAATGGGCGGTAATTTCCAGGGTCGGTGGAGGCACCGCCTTTGTGAAGTGGGACCACAGTTGCAGTCGCCACTCCTGGGTGCGTATCCAGAGGTAAGACTTTGATTAAACAGCTGTCCTAGCTGTGGGTTTAATTCCTCATTGAGTTCGTGGAGCACACAGCCGGGGACACCATCAGGTCCCATGGATGCTGTGTTTTGCTTTGGAGAGAGCAGTTCTCACTTGGGTGTTGGAGATGTTTGGGGGCTGCAATCATTTGGTATAGATATCTCTCCTTTGGGGGTAGGGGAGAAGTTTGCACTGAACCTGTCAGCCAGTATGTTGGCAATGTCCGTAGGATCAGTAATCTTCACATCATTTTGAACTAGTTCTGAGCATATCTGGGAGTTTCCTCCCAGGTTTCTAACATGGCTAAAGAAGGCCTTATGATTGTCTTTTGAGTCTTTAGCTATTTTCTCTCAAAATTTGCTTTGGATGATTTTATGAGAGCTCTTAGTTTTTTACTTATAGTGATCAAGGGTGTCTTACCTTTTAAGGATTTTGCTCTATCTTGTAGTAGCTTCCTTCTTTTGTTGTAGAGTTTGTTTATGGCTGGGGTCCACCAGACTGGACACTTGCCTTTGGTACAAAGAGTCTTTGTTTTGCTTGGGATTGCCTTATCCATGCAGTCCTGCAGGTGCTGGTAGAAGGCATTTGTAAGTGATTCAGCGGCATGTGTACTGTTTTCCGCCGGCTCGGGGGCCTTAAAGGAGACCACACTAGTCTTTAGAAGTGTGAAGTCGGCTTTCGAGAAGTTCTTTACTGTGGTCTTTTTTATTTCAGGTGGGGGTGGGATGAGGACCTCCAGCGAGATTAGTTTGTGATCTGATCTCACCAGTGAGGGGTATACTTCTGGTGTTGAACATTGTGCTCCCATGTTCGTGATGATGAGGTCAAGTATGTTATCTCCTCTTGTGGGGATGGTAACTAGTTGTTCCATGGCATTTGAGTTTATGAATTCCAGGAACTTTTGGGCTAGGGTGTTTGGGCTTGAGTAGTGTTCCCAGTCTATATTAGGGTAATTGAAGTCACCTAGTATGATGGTGTTTGGTGATACATTTATCCCCTCTAGTGTTTTCAGGAAGGCCATGTGAGGTTCCTGAGTTTGTGAGGGTGGCCTGTAACATGCTACAATTTGCAGAGCAGTCTTGCCTATGGTTAATTGCACCTGGATGGTCTCCGATGCATCGTGCGTTGCAACCAGTCTTGAGGTGTGGGTGTCCTTGATGAATATGGATACCCCCCCTCCTTTCTTGGTATTGTCCGGATTTTGGGGCCGGAACGCATGATATGAGGTAAAACCTGATAGTGCTGGGGTGCTTGAACCAGGTTTCTGTCACAGCACAGACATCGATGTTCTCCATACTGAGAAGGGCCTCGAGTGCGTGCATTTTGAGATTCAGACTTCTGGCATTGGGCAGCATTACCCTTAGTTTTTTTCCTTTTTTGTGTTCTAGGGTGGTAGGTTTAGAATTTGAGCCTTGCCTAAAAAAGGCACTATGGGGGTGGCAAGAGCCTTTGCCAATATCCGGAATCCCAGGGGTGACAGGTGCAAGCCGTCCCTTGAGAAGCAGCGTGGCTTGTCCAGCATGTCATCCCAGGCAGACAGACACTGGATCCCTTTGAATGACACCAGTGTTTAAGCCAATTGTTAAAGCTGATCATCTTATCTCTGTATTGTGGCATCATTCTTGGTGAAGGTAGGATACTGCTCAAGGTCAGGGTCATACCTGCCTGGGCTACATAATCAGAGAGCTCCTCAATGTCTCTTTTCATGTAGTCCAAGGAGGTACGTCTCAGGTTGTTTACACCAGCGTGGACAATGACTGAGTCGTATTTGTACCTGCTGTTGAGAGACCTGAGTGCTTGCATTATGTGGCGGATTCTAGCGCCCGACAGGCAGCTTACTGTGACCTTCTCCTTACTCAGTCTGGTGAGTGGGACGTCAGTGTGTCTGACTATGGAGTCACCAATGACTAGTGTGTCTGGCATTTTGTTTGGCCTTAAGGGCTGTGACTGTTTGACACTCTGACTGTGAGGTCTATGTGTTGCAGGTGATGTGTTCTGAGGTGGTGGTTGTTTGTGTGTCTGCTTTGGTGGCCTCTGCTGTTTTGGTAGATTTTTGATCAGAGCCTCCGAGTATGTCTTTGTGTGTTTATGTGTATGATTTGAGGTTGTGATGGTACTATGTGAGACTGGGTCTATAGTGTGTGTGGTAACCTTCTCCTCCTGACTGGTCTTGCCAGTCCTATGTTGAGAGAGCTCAGCCTCAGTTTGGCTGTATAGTTGCATCTCTCGCATGTATTTGTGTTTTGTGGGAGGAGGAGAGGGTTGTCTGTGTACATGAGGCAATTGTAACATTGCCTCAATATTCCCAGGTTCACCAGCTGAGCAGGAGAGGACACTAGCAACTGATCCCTCGACATGCTAGAAGAAATAGACAAAAAAACTTTAAAAAAGATTCCGGGGGACGTGGGTGACCGAGAAATGGGGGTTTGCCTTTTTGGGGTGCTATCTATGACAAGAGCACCATATCAAGGTAATAAGTACTGTAGGAGCAAGTGCTAGGTTTAACAGATAGAGAATAGTCTACTTGGAGTCAAGTAGAGATGATCTTTTTAGTTATAGGATATGCTGATTAGATCAGTAGTATAGTTCGAGGAAGGTAGATTTAAGGGAAAATTTGAAGAGTGGAATTTAGGTAGCCCTAATAGTTTAAATCTGCTTAACCGGCGCTGCCCTAGTGTGCAACAGTAGCAGCTCCGCGCTAAATCGCGCTAAACCGTGCAAACGCGCGTTTAGCGTTTTTTATATCAGGGGGCTGAAAGAAGCTAGGAACTGGCCCAAAACGACCAATAAACTACAAGTTGCTGGCTCTAACTTCACAAAACTGGACCAACAGGCAGCTCAATGCTTCCCACTCCCACTGGTAAGCAAGGGAACTTCCTCTCTTCCAAATTAGGTAAAGAATCAGTAACAGGAACTGCAAACAAAGCCCAGGGATCAGCAAGCTCTGAAACTGGACTATTCTAGCTTAGTAAGGTGGGAAAACAAGAGATATTTTTTTTTTTTTTTTTTCAGAAAACAAGCAGAAACAGATACAGTAAACACTTATAAATGCTATAAATCGGCTATCACAGCCTACACAAACAATTTGCAACAGTTACAGATTTTAAAAGTAACAAACTGAGAAACAAGTGCAAAAACAGAATAAATGCAGAAAAACAGTAACAATGTATCAGCAAGCAGGCGAAATACAGTTGCTAGATAAATAGAAGTGGAAAGCCACAAAAATTATACTTAAATCAGGTAAAGTCGCTTTTAGCTCTGTGAAGCTTGGATTACTCTGCTGGCCACCACGAGGATCTGTGCTGAGTATACAAGCCAAAAAAGCGTGTTTAGCGTTTTATATCAGGGGCTGAAGGAAGCTAGGAACTGGCCCAGAGCGACCAATAAACTACAAGTTGCTGGCTGAAACCTCACAAACTGGACCAACAGGCAGCTCAATGCTTCCCACTCCCACTGGTAAGCAAGGGAACTTCCTCTCTTCCAAATTAGGTAAAGAATCAGTAACAGGAACTGCAAACAAAGCCCAGGGATCAGCAAGCTCTGAAACTGGACTATTCTAGCTTAGTAAGGTGGGAAAACAAGAGATATTTTTTTTTTTTTTTTTTCAGAAAACAAGCAGAAACAGATACAGTAAACACTTATAAATGCTATAAATCGGCTATCACAGCCTACACAAACAATTTGCAACAGTTACAGATTTTAAAAGTAACAAACTGAGAAACAATTGCAAAACAGAATAAATGCAGAAAAACAGTAACAATGTATCAGCAAGCAGGCGAAATACAGTTGCTAGATAAATAGAAGTGGAAAGCCACAAAAATTATACTTAAATCAGGTAAAGTCGCTTTTTTAGCTCTCTGAAGCTTGGATTACTCTGCTGGCCACCACGAGGATCTGTGCTGAGTAGGTACAAGCCAAAAAACGCGTGTTTAGCGTTTTTTATATCAGGGGGCTGAAGGAAGCTAGGAACTGGCCCAAAACGACCAATAAACTACAAGTTGCTGGCTGAAACCTCACAAAACTGGACCAACAGGCAGCTCAATGCTTCCCACTCCCACTGGTAAGCAAGGAAACTTCCTCTCTTCCAAATTAGGTAAAGAATCAGTAACAGGAACTGCAAACAAAGCCCAGGGATCAGCAAGCTCTGAAACTGGACTATTCTAGCTTAGTAAGGCGGGAAAACAAGAGATATTTTTTTTTTTTTTAAGAAAACAAGCAGAAACAGATACAGTAAACACTTATAAATGCTATAAATCGGCTATCACAGCCTACACAAACAATTTGCAACAGTTACAGATTTTAAAAGTAACAAACTGAGAAACAATTGCAAAACAGAATAAATGCAGAGAAAACAGTAACAATGTATCAGCAAGCAGGCGAAATACAGTTGCTAGATAAATAGAAGTGGAAAGCCACAAAAATTATACTTAAATCAGGTAAAGTCGCTTTTTTAGCTCTCTGAAGCTTGGATTACTCTGCTGGCCACCACGAGGATCTGTGCTGAGTAGGTACAAGCCAAAAAACACGCGTTTAGCATTTTTTATATCAGGGGGCTGAAAGAAGCTAGGAACTGGCCCAGAACGACCAATAAACTACAAGTTGCTGGCTGAAACCTCACAAAACTGGACCAACAGGCAGCTCAATGCTTCCCACTCCCACTGGTAAGCAAGGGAACTTCCTCTCTTCCAAATTAGGTAAAGAATCAGTAACAGGAACTGCAAACAAAGCCCAGGGATCAGCAAGCTCTGAAACTGGACTATTCTAGCTTAGTAAGGCGGGAAAACAAGAGATATTTTTTTTTTTTTTTTTCAGAAAACAAGCAGAAACAGATACAGTAAACACTTATAAATGCTATAAATCGGCTATCACAGCCTACACAAACAATTTGCAACAGTTACAGATTTTAAAAGTAACAAACTGAGAAACAAGTGCAAAAACAGAATAAATGCAGAAAAACAGTAACAATGTATCAGCAAGCAGGCGAAATACAGTTGCTAGATAAATAGAAGTGGAAAGCCGCAAAAAACTTGTGTGTTTGGATGACTTAGTACTTACCCTGGGAAGGATTTTGTTCATCCGGTCTGTCGATGAAGTGTATTTTCTTGGATGTCGTCTCGATGAATCCGTCTTCAATGATGTTGGCTTTTGATATTATCAGGTAGACCCATACGTACATATTACACACACACACACACACACACACACATATATATATATATATATATATATATATATATATATATAGATATAGATATGCATAGATACAGATATAAACACACACGCACACACACACACACACACACACACGCTAGACAGAGTGCATTTGAGACAATGAAAGAGGGCAGAGCAAGAGTGAGAAATATGTATTCATTTATAATTATCTTCTCATGGACTTAAACATTTTTCAACTGTAAAAAGGTGAACCTCCACACAGAAGACTATCTTCAAAAGCACTAATAAAATATAACAAAGTAGTACAATAGTCATTCAGCATTTTACTCCAGAGATAGGAGACGTGTTATACAGTTTTCAATGTCGTTCATGAAATGCTGGGAAGCAGTTTATGATACTCTGGTAACTATTCCCAAGTTTGTAGTTTACGTCAAATATTGGAATTTTAAGGGATACAGTGAGATGAAGGAACTTCAATACACAAGTAAAGTTGGTTCAGCACCAAATTATATTACATCAGTGCCCCCAGTACAGCACTTAATAAGACATTTATGGCTAAGATTATACTGCATTTAAAAACTCACACATGCGAGTAAAATTAAAATAAATGCATATTGTGGTTTTCTGTCCCAACTTGCACACTTTATGTCTCATGTTCTAAAATCCCTTGGTTGTTGTCCATAACAGATGAAAATAATAATGTTTTCAGTTGTTGTACACGTTTAGTGATTTACTGTCTAGTGAAGTAACTGTTTACTGATTTCAACAAATTAGGACCAGTATTATAACAAATGAAAAGTGATATGATACCAATATATAAAATGGATTTAAAAACCATTGTAGTTTGCATTTCATTTTTGTCTATATACATATTACAGCAGGCAGATTACATAAAACAGAATACTATAATGCAAAAATATTTTTTATCTTCCCAGGAAACTTGTTTTCTAATATAAAACTAACTTTTCTTTTGCAGCATAGACATTTTTTTTACACCTTTTAATCTAAAATTCATTGTGCTGATATTTAGTATGAAAACTTGTAAGGAATTATAAAATAAGTAAACCATGTGCAGCATAGAGACCTAGTTAGTATTAAGTGCCATCTCATCTGTTCTCACCTGAAGGTAGTGACACGGCCTCATGGAAGGTTTCATTTCTTGATGCACCATTGGTTTCTCTAGGTTAAGCGAAGATTTGCGATAAGCCTCCTTAGCCTGACTTACAGTAAGTGTGGACCATGAGCTTCTTTTCATGTACTTTCCATCAGGTGTCATAGCTAGGCTTTCACATGCAGAACATTTTACATCATTGTTACTTTTAGATGTTTTTAGGGTGAGGTCCCCAAAGTGGCCTTGGTAGCCTTCAGGGTAACAGTGTGACAGATGGTCAACATGATGCCTACTCATCACACTGGATGCTCTGTATGTGCTATCACTGTCCAAATTGTCATCTGAACTCCACCAACCTGTCATGCCAGATTTATGCTTCGAGTCTGGTTTTCGTTCTTTACTTTTACTTCTTTTACTGTGCTTGGAATGATGCCCATGATGGTGGTCGTCCCCTTTAGTTCCATTCACATGGCTTTTAGAAGAACCTTCTAAGGAATGGGACTTAGTAAAAAGCTTTTGCACAGAATGAACAAGATGCCGTATTCTCCCTGGGCTTTCACTCCGTTGTTCTGTTGCTGTAGAACTCTTCTGATACTGTAGTGTATGAAATCCATCTCTGTGTAAAGGCAGCTGTTTCTCAAACTGATCAAGAAGGTTTGCAGGGATTCTATTGATTTTACTACTACTAGTGTGTTGAACCGCACAGTCATCTCTGCTCTCAAAATGTGAAGTGTAGTGCATTCGGGGAAAAGTGCTACTGGACATGTGATCGCTCACTGTCATAGGCATCATCATACATTCAGAATGGATGGAACTACGAGGCGAACATCGATGATGGTCCATTTGACAGCTGTCCGTTGGGCTGAGTAAATATGATTGCCTGTGATCCTGCCCATGATGCATGTGTTCATGGGCATGTTCACAGTCCTCTGGGGATGCTAATCCACACGTATGTCCTGAGCAGATGTGGGGCTGTGGGCGGCTACTGGATAATCCCTTCATGTTCCTTGGAGCTGGAGAATGTCTGTCTTCATTGAAGTATGTAGGTGACCATGAGTACTGTTGATCTGTCAAAATAAAAAGAAGGGTCTACATTATTCTTAGTAGTAACAGATACTGGGACTTTGTACTGTTTTTAAAAAATGCACAGTTCATTGAATCAATTAAACATCTAGGATGCAAAAGAGAAAAATATTCAATATCCCAAGAGATATGATTATAGCATGATGTTAGGAAAACCTTTTCTGACACTTCACAAGTGTAGTAATAAAATAATACATGGAATATTTGAATAATGTTACATAAATGTGTGCAATATTTTCTCTTTTAACAAATTCCGCAACATACTAACCTAATAAAACTGATATACATATATATCATATATTTTTTCTTTTGCTGCAATACTTTGAAAAATGTGTATTGAAATTAGGCACACCTGGATTATTCCTTAATCAAGGACGCATCATTCACTGATTCATTCCTTTGTCTTCCTGAGGACTCCAAGGGAGTTAGAGCCTATTCTGGCAAGCAGTTGACAAAATGATGAAAGAGGGAAACCTGCACTTCCATCACTCCCATCAGTCCCTGCTGTGTTGTGTGTTGAAATGTTGAAACAGGAAGATTGCTTCCTGCTGTCGATATGTCTAGGTCTCACATTGTGTGCTTGTGTGTGTTTCATAAGAATTGAATGAGAGAGAGAAAACATGGCTTTATGTTTGTTTTATCCTTTTACTTTTCCACTAAGTTTGTGCAAACTGAAGGATTTAGCAGCTTGTCCCCACCCTGGGGTAGTGCAGCAGGGGGGGGGGGTCCCTCCGAAGAAAAAAAAAATGTTTTGTGCCCTGTATGAACTTTGGATGGTCACCCTTTTCAGTTTTTGACCTTCCAAGGACTTATATCTTTTAGTTTAGTGTATTCCTGTCACATTTTAGTTAAGAGTAATCCTGAAGCAATTAAATGACAAAATTATTCATGGGTAATCACAGAGAAACACTCTTATGCGTGATACCATTTATACTTTGCACACATCTAGTCACACAGTATGCACATCTATGTGCAGTTTAGAAAGATCATTGATTCACTTATTGGCATGTAGATGCAGATAGAAACCAGAGACACTGGCAGAAATCCAAACGGAAATAGTTTAGACATGCAAACTCTACACAGAAGTCTCTCCCCTTATCCCTAAATCAGCAACAGGAAAATGAAACTACTTCATATGCTCAACAGTAATACGCTTCTGTGTAACAAGAATAATACAGACTTGTGCTGTGCGTTATTATGTAGTCATGTTATGCCTGAAACATTGAGGCACTCATTTTCACCTTTTAATTTGATACATTTTGATTTGGCACATCTTATGATTGATGTTATTACTCAGAAAGAAACACCCTAATATGCAGATGGTTAAATGCACAGAAGCTACATGATACAGGCTTGTTAACTTATGGTTTACAGACAGTACTTCTTAGTTCCATAAAATATAACTAGGATCAGGAGTTTGCATTCACTTACTTTCTGCTATCCACTTTATCCTTATTAGGCTCATGGAGAGCTGTAGTCTAGTCCAGCCATCACAAAGCATTAGACAGATAATCAGTCCCGCCACAACCCACATACTTACTCGCTCATATATCACAAGTTCACTTCTGGGCAGTTCAGAGGCTTGACATTTCACCTAGCAACACATCTTTGTAATGTGGAAGAAAATCAGGACATCTAGCAAAAGCTCACCTGGACTCAAGTCGAAAATGCAGACGCTGGACAGAAGGCACCCATCCAAGTGCCAAGCAGGAGAACCAAGAATGATGAGGCAGTGATGATAATCTCCCTTCTACCATGTTGTCTAGGTGCATGCATTTATACCTTATGTACATTTAACACTGAAATCAATAGATGTCACCAAATAAGCTCAGTTACACATGCATGTCATCATAAACTGCAATAAATATAGTCTTAAACACATCCTTCCCTAAAATATTGTTTAATGTCTGAAGCATTAACAGTATAATCAACTTTGTATACAGAATATATCTTTAATGCATGCACATATGGAAACCCAACCGCCTAACCCATTAAAATTCTAATCCATTGACCCACCAACATCTTCTCACTGATTTTAACATATAATCAAACATTTGATCACTAATTTTATTTGTTTCAAAGCAGAGGTAATGTATATACAGCTTTAATATGGAACTACGTATTTTACTTTGGGTCATGTCAGGACCAAAATGCTGCTGATTTACAAACTTTCATTTTGACATTTGAGGAAAGGAAGGAAAGTTACTTTTAGCTGCATGTGACATTTTGTGCAAACCAGTAAGCATAAAATGTTCATTAAAAATCATTATGTCCTAAATAAAATGTATTTAAAATGTCAAGCTGTTTTTTGCCACTTTAACTGATATTTTGAATATTTAAACTCAAACTAAGCAAAATTGCTGTCCAGTAAGTAGATTCTGAATAAACTGCATACTATTATTCTGAACAGTTTCATTTGATTGTGTAAGATGTCTCAGCAATATAGAAAAGTGCATATAAAGAGCTTTATACCAACTAAAATTCAAATACACTGTCTGAAACAAGTCATCAGTATTCAACTAGCTTTTTTAACAATCTTAGAATTAAATCTAATGGTGCAAAGCTGCAGTAAATCCATAATTAACATATGCATTTGTATGGAATGCATTCTGTAATTGCTCCTATATTAAAATACCCACACACACACACACACACACACACACACACACACACACACACACACACACACACACACACACACACACACACGCACACACACACACACACACACACACACACACACACACACACACACACACACACACACACACACACACACACACACACACACACGCACACATTTTTTATGACACCAGTCCTTTTGATCAGCCCAGTGGCTTCCCTATCTGCAACCAGTTGTCCCATTCTTTCCTCCTACATGACAAGAAACAGGTGGCAGGATGAGAAAACTACAGCCCTTTCATTTCTTGACTGAAGAAAGAGCCTAATCAGCCCATCACCTCTAAGGCAAGAGTCAGGTTAAATGCAGATGGCAAGCCTGTGGAGCAGGCTGAGGCATACACAACTAAATCTCCATGGCAGCTGTCTGCTGTACTCAGTGCCACTGTGTTAGAGAGTTCCTGGATGTGCTTATGCATGATCAAGGACCACGTGGCCTGCTTCTCAGCCCAATAGCTACTATATCAGCTATACCTCAAATGTCTGGTATAGGTCAGTGGTACAGCAGGTCCACTGTCTCCCTTCATCCCCTGATGTATATGCTGGCAAAAGCCACTCACTCCCACTCTCCTCTGTGCCGGGTTTTCTAGCAATTGGGTAGTTAACTGAATCTGAGTTATATGGATGTAATCAGGACTTTATCCTTCTATGCCACATGGCCAAGACCAAAGGGGTACCATTTTATTATTCTCCTATATGGTGTAAACCTACTGTAGCTGATAAATCACTTAGTAGGCGTGATTAAAAAATTTATTCCAGTAAAAATTCTTTATAAAATTTTGGATGGAAACATAGTACCAGTCAGTAAGCATTCCTTATGTGTTGATGAAATCATGCATACTTCATCATCAGTAGGCAAAGCAATGCATAAAACAACACGGCATGTCTTGGTGAGAGGCCATCTGATAGAATGAAAATTCAGGCACACTTCTCTGCGACATTTTCACTTTTTACGGGGACTAGGCAGAGATAACTAGATAACTACATTCTCCATTTTGTTTGCCTTGCACCTTGAACCCTTGGTGGTATTTGTTAGGAAGTTAAATACTGAAGTTTTCAGGTGAGGTAGATACCAGACTAAGGTTATAGCATTTTCGGATGTCCTGATGCTTCTTTCAGAACTGCATAGAAATATGACATGCTTATGGGGTCTATCAGCTAAATTTGGAATGGCATTGAGGTATACATTTAATATTCAGAAATCATAAGTGTTGGCAATCAATACAATGGGCATGACTGATTTGATAGAACAGATCCCTGAATTATGGGGAGCAGATCCTTTAAAGTAGTTAGGAGTTTGAGAAATTCTTCAAAGGGCTCCTTCAAATACACATTGGTGACTTAGGAATAACTATTAGATACTTGTTCAGTAGGTTACTTGACCCTTGAATGTGGAGGCAGGCATTGAGTGGGTGAGTGGGTGGTGCTCCATGTGACTGCATTTTACCAGCTCAGAGAAAGTACCACTACTCCACAGTGAGTGTTTTACGGAGTGCAAGGTTTTTTGAGATTGGGGAAGATTTGGAATCAAGATCTCTCATGGTTTAAAAAAATGTCTTTTCTTCCTAGACTGGATTATAACTTTTATGTGTCAGCTTTGTTTAAACTTGGAAAGCCGAGGTTGATACTAATAGCAACATCAGTTATAATAAGGTATGTGCCACCCACATTATAATATCAGACAGTGTTTTAAGACCATACAAAAACAAAAGTAAAAGGTAAAATCATCCTTTGTGAAATCAGTTGCTCTAAGAAAATCCCCCAAAAAAACAAGCAAAAAAAAAAAAAAAATCAAAATGGCCGTACATATAAGTACAAGAAGAACAAGAAGCATGTAAAAGAAAATGGAACCCAAAATAAAAATGAGTCAGCCAGTATTGTTGTTATTGTACATTAGGGAAGCAACTGAATCAAAACCTGAATCTTGTCATGAACACAAAGTCTCAAATTACCTACCCTTAGTGGTAAGATCAGCATCTACTTACACTGAGAACATTGACTACCAAATTCAGAACATACCTACTATTTTATATGAATGTTCTGACCCATTTATTTACAGATGTTTCTACCCAGAATCCATCTCCTAGGTTACTTAATTTCTCAGCTAATTCTCCTACCTTATAACCAGAAGTAATCCATTAATCTAATAAATCAAAAAAAAAAAAAAAAACGTTGCCATAATAGCTTAGAACAGGAACAGAAAATGTGAGTTTCTAAGTGAAAAAAGATTGAAAAAAATAGCTTTACATGGTCTATTAACAAATTACATTTGTAGTTCCTTAGTGGATTAATCTGCTACAACTAGTTGCAATGTTTTCAGCTCTGATGATATAACTACTCAAGGTTTTTTTTAAACCTTAAATAACCTTCATATTATTCAAACAGAGGATGATATAACTACTCAACATTTTTTAAAACCTTAAATAATCCTCATATTATTCAAACAGAGGATGACCACCTTCCCAATGAGCTGAATAATTAATATAATAATGTTATAAAAAACAGTTATGATATTTATCAATCAGGAAATCTGCCAAGATAAAAACTTAATTGAGGTGTCATGGCTAATGGACTCTATGTTTAATACTGTAAGAAGAAAATTAAATGGCACTGACAAACCTAACTCTTTCATCATTGGCTGGTCTAAAATTAGCAGACACGCCATCTCTTATTCCCAGACTTTTCCAACATGGCTACCACTCCGGTCAGTACATTATACATTGTGGCACTAATGGCCTAGCCACAACCCCTTTAAATCACATGACAAATCTTGTGTTGGAGATTCTAAAGAGTCATGAAACTAATCATACAAAAGTAGCTTTCAGTGAAATAATGATATCTTTATGTTGGATTGTCTAACTCTGTAGAAAGTCATTTGTATTTAACACCTGGCAACATCAACTAAGAGTCACACACTCTATAAAATTGTAATGTATTGGAACAATTTTATTTATTAAAATGGGATACATCCTAAAGAACTTCCATTTATGTTATTTTAAGATCAGAATTTTTAAGTAATTGAATTTAAAGTACTATTAAATCAATTTTTAGAAAAAAAATAGAAGATACCACAACCATTGTTAATAGATACCATAACACTTTAAATGCTTTCACACTGCTAGTAGTATGGGTAGCAAATATCTTGAATTGGGCAGTCATATAGAAAACAGAAATTGTATCCAGTATAGGAATTGCTGAACTGGGGATTCTTCTAAGTTAACATTCCTGGGACATATAAAATATGAGTGTTTAAGGGATAATAACATGGGTAATAGAGTTATTTTGTTACTTGATGAATCCTTATCTTCCGCACTTATTTCTGTTAATAATGTTTTAAAAACATTAGTTGTTGACATTTCTGGAACAATGGAAAAGGATAGTATAGGAATACTATTAGTAAAATATCCAACGTAAAGCACACTGGCCCACAACAAAAGTAGTAGGCATAACCACTTTATTTGGTGTTTATTCTAAGTGGTAATTTAGAATCAGAATTTATTGAAAAATAGAATACTCAAAGAAAGAAAGAAATACAAATAAAAAACAATCTAGAAAATGTAAGCATACCCTGATCGTGGAAAAAATAAATATAAAATAAGGCAAGTCAGCAGTTCACAGAATATAAAACAGTTTTATAAATATAAAAACAAGAAACAAGTGCAACCCCAAAGGGAAACCAATAAAATATAAAAGCACTTGTGAAGCTGTGTGTCCACTGCAAAATAAGCAATTTATTAAAAGGCCAGCAAAAAACATAACACTAACTGAATCACCACGTTTTTGTTTCAAGACTTCTTCAGATAAAATTCCACATAAAATTATCTTTATATATCAAAATAAAAATAAAAAACTCCAACTATCAATTATATACCATCCAATAATAGTTTTATAAATATATTGGTGCTGGCATTCATACAAAAACAGCATAAGAATAATGACTGTTAATGGCAGGACAATAAATAACCCAAAGTTAATTGCCAATGAATTTGTCATTTATTTCTCCAACTTAGTCAGTTGTTGCCTGGTCCATTCCTTGCAGCCAGAAGTATCTATGACATCAAGTGAGTCTCTGTATCCTACAATAACAATAAAGGCAATCAACAAATTACTTGACAAAATGAGAAAAAAACTCTGTGGGATTAGATAATATTCCAGCAATCTTAATTTCAAACACTGAAGATAGCTTAGGTCCAAATTTGTTTAAAATTTTCAGTGGTCTTTTGAAGAATGGTTGTGTTTCTGAAGCATGAAGAAAAGTTATCAACTACCCCTATTTCAAGAAAGACAACAGATATGACTTCTTAAATTACAGACCCATCAGTCTAACATCTTTTTTGAGCAAGTGTTATGGAAGATGTCTAACTCATCTTATTACAAATTCAGATAGCAGCCAAAATTATTTGGATATACATCAACATGGATTTTCCCCCTAAAAGGTTTATTTTCACAAATGCAGTAGACATTTATGACCAATTCATGTTAGCCCTTGACATTTATTTTATTTATTTATTTATTTATAGCATTTGTTTAAAGTACACTGTGCCCGAGAAGAGCCTATTTTCAGTGGAGGCTTGAGGAGAAAAGCTTCACATTTAATTACATACAAAGAAATTGTTACACAATAATGCAGTGTATATAAGACAGTAGTAGCACATAAAATAAAGGATAACTAGATAGAATAATTTGATAATAAAGTTTAAATGCTGGAGATCTAGCTAAAGCATTTGGTACTCTGTTGCATCATACAATTATCAATGCTTTAAAGAAGTATAACTTCAATAAACACATAGCCTGGATTACAAACTGGTTAGAAGGTTGGACTTAATGTGCGACAGTTCAAGGGATCCATTCAAATGTTTTCAGCTATATGTCCTACCAAAATTTTTGTAAGTTGTGCAAGTTTCAAACCTGCATGATTTACATATGTCCTATTAAACCAGTTGTATATTGTCTAAATCCCACTAAAACTTTTCTCTCCTGACCTCCACTGACACAATAAATAAATGCAAATAAGTACATAAACACACACACACACAAAAAAAACATGAAAATGTATAGAAATGTCTTTCAAGACGTAGAGAAAAGTTGAAAACATTTTCCATCAATGTTTTAAGCCATTGGCTATCTTTCTTGCTTCTCCACCCAAGAGGATGTAGCTGCTGAAATATAGGTTATGTCTTTTAAGCAGTTTGCTATCCATCTTACCCCACAGGAATATTCTATAAAGAAGGGAGTAGTATAACCCTAAATTAGAATATTTAACTAATGTTTTATACTATGTACATTTTCTGAGTGCATAACAAAAGCAATTGCTACATACAGAATTGATTATATGACTATGATGTAAATTTTATTCAAAAGAAGAATGCCACTCAGTGTACTTGCATGTGACAAAACCATATAAATTTATGTTAAAAATAGTTACTATACAACTCTTTTTATTTTTTCCCTACTGCCTACTGATTAACAGATGTTTTCAAAGGTTACAAAGCCCATTTGATCTCCATACACTGGGTGTGAGACAAACAAGGGGAGATTTAATTTAGGTAGCCGTCAAGAGTGGTTAGGATTTTTGGGGACTTTTTTCAGCCCTAACCCCACTGAAAATGTCCAGGGTTTGGCATACAATGGGCATCAGCAAGGGCTAGACATCTACTTCTGTGAGCAACACATCCCTTCAAGGCAAATCTGCCCCGACTTGAAGACAGAAAACCTGTGGAGTTTCTGATTTCCACTGGAGATTCAATCATGGGAACATGAGCCCATAGGCATGTGCTCTCACACCCAAACCCCAAGGAGAAGTGAATTGGCAAGCCATGTCTCTCCTCCCCTCTCCCAAGCCAGCTCCAGTAGGTGCCCAAGCCGCTAATCAAACTTGCATTGCCTGGGCCATAGTACTCTTAAAACAATTCATGCTATGTGAGTTATATCAGCAAGAGAGCTTCGAAAGCTTCAAAGCAGCATGTTCATACACAAACTGTCAGCTCGAGCTGAGCTAACAAAAATCAGATTTGAACCCCAAGCTCTTCAGAGCTTTCATGCCACCAGATAAGAATGCTAAAGCCTTGAGAAGGATAATTGTAGGAATTTAATATTAATGTCTACACCCTGGCACAATAAAACATGCAAAAATAAGAGGGATGGAGGGTGGGAGCAGTACTGCAACAGCCATCATTTGAACATCTACTGTTGTGGTGCTTACTTACACAGCTGCACTATGTTCTTTATACATGTCACATGGCAGTAGCCGAAGCTAGATGGGTAGATTACCACAATTTAACATGACAGGGAGAAGGAAGGATGAGAGTCAGAGATCCCATGGAGAATGGTCCTAGCAAGACCTGTCCTAGACCTTGAGAAGGAATCTAGTTTATAGTGCTTTGTAAAAGTGTACACAAAGGACCAAGTTGCTGCTTCTAGAATACCTCTAGAATCCAACTCTTTCCAAAAAGCCACAGATGATGCCAAGTGCAATGAGCCTTGACTCTGCCTGGTTTTGTTGTGGTGGTCGTAGCAAAAGTTAATAGCAACCATTTTGAAATAGT
Organism: Protopterus annectens; assembly: GCF_019279795.1. Lineage (NCBI taxonomy): Eukaryota > Metazoa > Chordata > Ceratodontiformes > Protopteridae > Protopterus > Protopterus annectens. Next base: position 46,990,781 of record NC_056726.1, on the reverse strand, counting down.
CTATTATGATACCTGTTGCTCTTTATTCTTTCCTTCACAAGAAATGAACATCTGATCAGAGGTCCTGAAGGATTTTGTACTGTCAAGATATATCTATGGACACCCAAGGTATGGAGTATTCTCTCTCCCTCGTTTTTAGGTTCTGTAAAAAGACAGGGAGATGGATAGCTAGAATTAAGGAAAACTCAGACATCACTTCATGTATAAATGAAGAAATAGTTCTTACAGAAACCATATCTTTTTGGAAAATGAGATAAGTTTGACCCACCATGAGAACTTCCAATTCAGACACTCTTCTTGTAGAAGTTAGAGCAGTTTGTAACACTGTTTTCCACATCAAGAAGCAAAGGTCAGCCTGGTGAGCATGTTTAAATAGAGGAAGAGTTAGTTTTTCTAATAAAATAAGGATCCCAAGGAGGAACCAGCTGTTTTCTAGGCAGCTTCATATACAACATCCCTTTCAAAGAATGAACCTTTACCTTACTGAATAGGAGAGTAGTGCACACAAATAATGTAGTAATGTGGAACCAGAGAAACACCCTGAATGTGTGCTGCTTCTTTTCTTGGCTTCAAATAGGAAACCTTTTCAATTTACTGATATATGATTCTAGCAGCAGGCTTTCTTACCTCCAGTAATACCTGATGCATGCCCTCAGAAAAAAGGTGTCAAAACAGTATTAAAATTCTATCATTCCTGAAGTCAGTTTTAGCTGTTTGGTGTCGGGATTTATCAAACGCCTGATCTTATGTGAGTAAATCCAGTCTTTGAGGAAGTTTGTAGTAATTGCCCCTTGCCATTTCCCAAATAAGAGAGAACCACTGTTGACTGCACCAGAAGGGAATCACAACAATTATGTTTGGGGTGTTATTTTGAATTATCAGAATGGACCTGGATACCAGGGGTAAGACTGGAAAAGCATACAGGAGCATTCCTCTCCAAGGAAAAGAAAAGTGATATGTCTTCCAGGCCTTCTTGCATGTGATCCTGGATCAGTTTCTTGCCAACAGATTGTTCGGAGATGAGGCAAATATGTCTACTTGAGGAACTCCTCACAGATTAATCAAATTTTGGAAGACCTCTTGATCTAGCTTCCATTCATGAGGGTCTGCCCTTGGCCTGCACAACTTGTCCTCCACTGAATTTTGCTCTGACAGACTGTAGGATGACTGTATAGTGAAATTTTGCTGTGAAGCTATATCCCAAGCTAATGTGCCTAGTTTGCAAAGGGTGTAAGACCCTGTTCTTCTTGTTTGTTGATGTACTGCATGACTGTGGTATTGTCTGTAACAACTTGAGAAGGTCCCATGGACTAAAGATGATTCAGAGTTGAGTGCCTTGATTAGGGCAAGCATCAGTTTTATATTTATGCGCTTGCATCTGTCCTTGGTGTCTTAAACGCTTTACACTTCTATCCTTTGTAACACTGCTCCCCAAGCAAAGTCCATGGCATCTGTGGTGGTTGACTGTTTTGAAGTAAGGAGGAAGAAGGAGAGACCTGGATTTAGAAAAAAAATTGGTGTCAAGTGATTTATTTTCTTTTCTGACAAACCCCAACACTGATATTTGAAAAGATAAAGGATGTTGGGACTGGGAACAAACAGACTTCAGATACCATAGTATATTTTTCATGTAAAGTCTTGTCCAAGGAATCATAAGATACATAGATGCTATGAGACCCAAAATCCTGAGGTATTCCCTTGCAGTTACCAAAGTCTAAATGGAAAACCTTAGGATTAGATCTTGATATAGATTTATTTTTCCTGTGGAAAAAAATGTTTTTTGCACTAAAGTGCCTACCGGACATGCCAGGACCACAGTCCTGTCAAAAAAGACTATTGAATGTTTTCTTCAAATCCCAACTTGTGTAAGAGATTGCTCATTCAATAGAGATTTCTGTCAGTTAGAAAAAGACGCTACAATGATAAGCATATCATTTAAATATGGATAAATATCAGTCTCCTGTATCATATAATTAGATATTGATAAATAAGTGCCAATGATAGTGTCATTTTTTGTAAATTTCAATTACTGCCTTATAAGTAGACTGCCTGGATACTAGCAAAGAAGTAATTTAGAGAACCTGAAAGAAAATGAATCACAAAAGGTGAAGAAAAAACAACGACTGGGAAGAATCTTGCAGCTGTTCAGCAAAAAAAACCATTTCAAACTTCAAGGTACAAGAGATGGTTTCCAGTACTTTGAAGTGGAAAAATCATTCAAATTCACTCAGATATGGTAGACATAAATGAAACACTGAAGGAATATATCAACTCAAATAACAAAAGGCTGGAAAAAAATAGAAGAAGCTTTAACAAGCTATTCAGATGAACTGATATAATTGAAAATTAGAGGTTAAAATGAAGAAAAGGCTGGCTGAGTATGATAATTCTCAAGAAATAGAAGAAGCTTTAACTAGCTATTCAGATGAACTGATATAATTGAAAATTAGAGGTTAAATGAAGAAAAGGCTGGCTAAGTATGAGAATTCTCAAGAAGAGTTAGAAAACAGAGCTTGCAGAGAAAATCTGAGATTTTCTGGTGTGCCATAGAACCTGGAAGGAACAAACTGTATTAATTTTAAGAAAACACAAATCAGCAACTGGACTGGTACTCCACAGCAGGATTTGTTAATTGAAAGAGCACATTGAGTGAATGCTCCAAACCTGGCTATGAGAAAGCAGCCAAAGACATGTATTAGTTAAGATGTTATCATACCAGCAGAAAGAGTTGATAGATTCTAACAAAGCTGTGCCAAAAGGTAAAAGTTTTAAAAATTGGATACAGCAGAGTGCTAGTAGAAAATGATTATTCACTGTGCACCATGTAGGAGAGAAGGAAATTTATACCAGCAATCAGGGAATAACAAGAGGCAGGTAAGAGATTCAAGGTGTTATATCCAGCTGTGTTCAGAATATTTTTTCCTTGAAAGTCAAAGACATTTTTAATACAGAAAAGGCTAAGAAGGAAATAAAAATAGTTTAGCCCAAAAAGTGAGCCAACAAACAGAAGGGGACTTTACTTCTCATTCTTCTGACAATAAAGCTTATAGTGAGACTTTGCCAGTGACGTGACACCTCTTCCATTGTTTGAAAGAAAAATGTTTGAGAGACAGAAAAGGGAGTTCACTGGAAGAATCAGGAATACCTTGGACTTGAACCATAGTCTCTTGTTGGGAATGGAGATGAACAGGAAGAAGACCAGCAAGGCTGAAATTACTGAATAAATGTAAGACTATAAAGCATCAGTCACATTTGTGAAATATGGCTTTGCAAGAAAAAGCCACTGACAAAGATTGGACTTTGCTGACTTTGGCAAAATTGTGGGTGAACTGTAAAGCATACATCCCACTTTGTATCATTAAGGTTTAGAAGGGCACTAAAAGGGGAAAATTGTAATTGTAAGTAAAACAGCTTTTGTTCTTATTAGTATTTCTATAAACCATGTCATGATATAAACTGTATGTTATATAATATAGTAAAGCAGATTTTTTGTATTATCTAGCCAGGTATATTTTACATGCTAGGGTCTTTTCATTGACTGTTATATGTGATAAAAATGTGAAAGTAAACACATACTTTTTAGTTATAAGAAATATATACTTTACAGTATAACAAGAAAAGAAATGTTGGGCAAAAACAAGGTTAATATTAATATGCTGTGATCCTGGGCTGCTGTGATGGGGGTGGAATGTGAAAGTACATTGATTATATTACATGTAGAAGATATTGTCTCTTATTTTTACAAAGACAAATGTCTAGATTATCACCTCTGGGTTAAGCTATAAACAAGTATTTTTTGGAGGCAAGTAGGCTTGAACAATAGGGCACAATGTTGCCACGAAGAATGCTAGGTTTCTTACATAAAAAAATATTAGCTTGTTTTTTTCTCATTAGCAAATGTTCAAGGGAAGTCAGGAAGTCTGCAGATAAAGGCAGATGCATATTCTGTTCTGAGTTAAATTTACAAAGATTCATTGCTGACCACTTTTACATGGAGACAAGCTGTCTACATGCAAGCAGCTAATCTTGAGAGTTCTGAGGACTCATTTCCTGAGGGAAAAGGGAATCTTAAAGATACAATGACAAGCATTTCAGTGGAAAATAAAGTTTGAAAGTAAGTAAGAGATAGCCTCTCTATCAGCCTTAATATGTTACTGGATGTACTAGAACAGTGTACATTTAGTTTTATTTAAAGCTAGACATCACACTCATTCTTAGATCTAAAAGTTAATCTTTTCTGAAAGCATACAAACTGTTTTTTTCACATATGTGAGGGAAATAGAGATTAAAGGAGAACAGATGACAATTAGAGTAAGTGGGAACACAAGCTGTAGCATGCGCTTTAGCAATGGGAACATTGATGTTAGGTTAGGTAATGCCTGTGGGTGCAGCCATTGATTAGGTGCAGTTGTTCCTATCTGGGTTGCTAAACTTCATTATTTGAATATATACATAGCTTTGTGTATTTGAATAGGTGATGAGGGGTGTTATGAAAATGTATTTAGATATTTTTGAGGGTTTTCCTTAAAACAAAAAGTCTTGAAAATGTGACATAGGGTCAAATGGAGATGAGAAGAAACAATTGTATAAAAGATCAGCCTGCCAAATATTAGAGTTTGCATGTAACACAGAAGCTGGAAATGCACATTAAAAAAATGATGCATATAATAGGTGGGAACAATAGCTTTTAGTCTTAATGGTTGTGCTATCTACATTATGTTGAAACTTTAATGGTCATACAGGTATAGACAAAAAGGAATGAATATATTAAGAAATGAAGAGTGCAAATAGCAACTCAGCAGCTGACAAATTTGGAAAGAAATTAATTGTGTGAATTTGTCAAAGAAATAATTTCAGGATGGATTTTCAGCAAAATATCAGGGACAGAGGAAAAGGAGAGTAATTATTCTAATTGCTAGGGGGCTCCAATAGTGATAGAATAGGAAAAAAAGACAATCATGGTATATTTACGGTAGTAACATGCTATTTGCAAGGGAGGAGGATTACCCTGGCATGTATTTAAACTGGTACTATGGGGTTTCAGAACATTTTGGGAGAAATAATATGCTTCAACAGGGAGTAATACTTATAGGTGAGGACTGGAACTTGATTTGAAATAGTGAGGTTGTATCAGGGGGACCTAAAATCAATTTTGCAGGCTTCCTTTGTCCCTAGGGTGGCATCAACCATTGAACCCTCTCCCCCATCCCCTGGAAGAGGATTCTTCTTGAGCTTCCTGAAAGGAAGACTGCGAATTATGGAACCAAATCTTCTTACTTCCCCGTTGGGTCTTGGAAAAGGGCCTCTGGGGGATAGAGAACTTGATCCCTACAGCTGACAGTGTCTTCCCATCTTGCTCACTGTGGGTTAAAGTTTCCTTTATGGTTGGTCCAAAGAGAGCTGAACCATTGAAGGGAGCATTGGTGAATGATGCCTTAAAGGCCTCCGCAAACCCACATAAATGAAGCCATGCATGACACCTGCACTCTTTAAGCACTGCTCGACTGTCGCTCCTGGAGGCAGTCTGGTTCTATTTATCTTTGCACCCTTTGGCCTGAGCAAAAATCAAAACTGATTGGTGGGTGCTAAGAATCATATCCAGGGGCTACTATATTCCCTTTTTTGACACCCTGTCAAGAATCAGAACTCTCCCCAGTCAGAACTCTCTCCGGTCAGAGAGAGTGAGCCTGTCTAGAGGTGGCCAACCTCATTCTAAAAAGCCACCCAAAAGGTCCCCACAGAACAGAGAGGATCTGGGACTTACTCCCACTTCTTTTTGGTGCCCAAGAAAACAGAGAACCTGTGTCCATTTCTGGACCTCGGTCAGTTAAATCTCGAAGTCAAGAAGTCGAAACTTCGGATGATCACTGTACACTCGATTTTGCCCCTTCTGCACAAGAACAACTGGATGTGCTCTGTGGATCTCCAGGGCATGCACTATCATAGCAAGATAGACAAGCAGTCCAGGAGATTTCTCCAATTACGCATAGGAGCTGATCACTTTCAGTTCAGAGCCCTGCCCTTTGGACTCACCACAGCTGCCTGGGTGTCCACTAAGTGTATGGCAGTGATGGCAGCTCATCTCAGGCTGCAAGGATTCCAGGTGTTCCCTACCTCGATGATTGGCTCCTCACAGCTCCCAGAAAGGAGCAGCTGGTGGAGACAACAGTTTCTTCTTCATCTTTTCGACCATCTCAGAATCACTGTGAATATTGCCAAGTCTTTTTTGACCCCATCTCAACATCTGGAGTTCATTGGCACTCAGGTGGGTACCACCTTGGAGGCCTTGGAGATTGCAGCCCTTCCTCTCTGACTTGTGCTTCTTATCCATTCTCCTGTTCAATTTCCTCTGGAGTAAATTCATCCTCTTGTATCACTCATTCTGAGAGCCTTAGGATCCATGGCAGCAGCCATTTATCTGGTTCCACTGGTCAGGTACTACATGAGCATTCTGCAGTGGACCCTTGCAGTTCAATAGTCTGCTCTTTGTCATTCTCTGTTAGTTCCTATATGGCTCACTCCAATATGCCAACAACATCTGTCATGGTGGATGCACTCTCCAGACCTCTTAGCGGGCAGGTCTTTTTCTCCCCCCGCTCCGATGGTCACGGTGACCATGGATGCCTCCATTCTGGGGGGAGGCACTTCCTGTGTAAGACTGTCCAAGGGACATGGTCCCAGTCAGAGACCAAACTGCACATCAGTGTTCTGGAGATGAGCAGTCCTCCTTACACTGCAAACCTTTCAGGACTGCCTTCCTCTAGGGACAATAGCAGTGCACACAGACAACATGGCAGTTGTGTGGTACATAAACAAGAGGTCACTCATTCTTATCTGCTTTATCATGAGGCCATGAGGGTCTGGGAGTGGGCAATGTCCTTGGGGTGCTTTCACTTGACAACGCATATTCCCAGAGCATCCAGCATGCTGGCAGGCAAGCTGAGCAGGGCCATTCTGACCACGCATGTCCCTGAATCTGCTCGCAGTGAGGCAGATCTTCCATCAGTGGGGCCAACCGAGCTGCAATCTGTTTGCTTCTCCCCTCTCAACCACAAATGCATCAGCTACTTTGCCTCGACACTCTGACTCACAATTGGCCTCCAGGTTTCCTTTATGGTTTTCCCTCCATTACCACTAATTCCGAGAGTTCTTCAGAAAGCAAGACACCTCAGCACACAGTTAATCCTCATTGCCCCTTTCTGGCCTCAGCAGGTGTGGTTCCCTCTTCTATGGTCGCATCTGAAGCACCCCCACCTTGGGTGCTCAGTCCGGTTCCGGATCTGATTTCCTACCCATCACTCCTTCTACTTCCAGATCTGCAGACAGTCTGACAGTTTGGTTTGTCCAATTCCAGTGATTCTTACTAAGTCCAGGCTTGCATTTCCTGTGAAGGACATTACTCTTGCTTCTCAGAAATCTTCTACCAAGAGAGTTTACAGAATAAGTGGAAGTGATACATACATGTCAAGCAGAGTGCCTCTTTGTCCCTCTTCAGAAGGAACCTTGATGATTGGATGGGAGATAGGAAATTCACCCTGGGGATCATGTCAGTCGCCCTGCTAGACAGGGGTCCAGGGAATTAAATATTGTAGGAAGAAATAGCCAGGGAATTCCTTTGGCTAGGCTTGTATAGGCCCTAGGGTCAATAGCCTAGTACCAACCTATGAACCTATGAACCTATAAGAGAATAGACTTCTGAAGAAATGTTTGAAAATATTTGGTATTGATGTGAATGTAATAGCAGGAACTCAGAATTTAGATATTATTCCCAAAGGTACAATAACTGGGCAAGACTAGATAGAAATTATATTTCACAGGAACATGTGCATTAAACTGAAAGCTTAAACACACATCCAATAACTATTTCAGATCATGCACAGACAAAAACCAAGAAAAAAGCAGGGCAATGAAATAAAAATGAGTCTCTGTCACTTTCCCACCTACCTGTTAGAAAGAGAGGAATTAAAGGAAAGGGTAATGCAAATTATTCAAGAGTTATTAAGGAAGACAGAAATATCTTCAGAAGTTACATCTAATGAGTGAGATAAAATGAAAATGGAGTTATAAATAAGATATAAATAAAACAGAAAGAGGTAGGGGTAAGAAATAATAGGAATTACTATCAGTATTGCAGAATAAGGGGAACCTCACAGAACAAGAAGAGTCGCAAATGCAGATTGCTAAAAAGAAGACACCAGAGTCTCTGGATAGTACACAGGGGTTTGGAAAGATTGCTGTTTAGCAACTATATATGTGAGAATAACTCTAGTGCACAAAAACTTTCAGCACAATAACTTAAGCAACAGAAAGTAGTAAGGGTTGCCACCAAATTTAGAGAGCTTGTAACAAGAAAAATAACCAGATATTCTTTAGAGGTATTATATTTTGGAAATTTTATGTAAATTTGTGTAAAGCACAAATGTAAGTACTTATAGAAAACATAATTATATCAATGTTGCAGGTAGATGGGGCTTGACAACAAAAAGTAAGATAGTAGACGATGAGATAAAAACAGTGATGTATCATGAATCTTTAGTAAAGTCTCCAGGTACAGATAGAATTCCTGTGGACATATCAAAGTTAGGAGGGAAGAAGGTGATAAAGATCGGCAAGATTTTAAATAATAGTGGTTTTAAAGAGGGAAAACGCCAATGTCTTGGAAGAAAGATATGGTGGCTGTATTATCTAATGACCCAAAAGACCCATTAGACCCAGCTTCATATAGACACATTTCAATTTTAAACCATGATTATCTCATTCCCTCCAGTGCAGCTCTTTTGAGTGTATATGTTTAAATCCCAGAGGGTGTGGCTTGAACCTTTAAAAAATGAATTTATCACCTTACAGGTCAAACAAATATTCATATCTTGGGAACCATAAGTCTTACTAGAAAACTGTTAATTTCCAACTATTCAGGATAAATAAATCTTTACATTCATTCAGTTTGATGCTTTAAACTAGATTTTATATGGAAACATTTATTTATTTATTTCATATTTGTTTACCGGAAAGGTCCAACTAAATGGTAGTCCATTTTCAGTGGAGACCTGGGGAGAAAATCTCCAAAGACAATAGTAAATACATTACTAACATGGATAACATTAACATACTTCACATCAATAAAGGACATTACATATGTATCAGAATAGCCACATTTTTAGATCAACAAGCATTTACATAAATTATATAAAAAAGAAAAAAAAAACAATTCTACATTGTATTTTATAGGGGATATTATCTATAAGATGGTGGACAAAACCAATGACACAAGTAAGATACTCCTACTGTATAGTAAAGTGAGTGATGTTGGAAAGGTGTACTTATTTTATAAGACTTTTAAAATAGGGCACAGAGACAAGAGGAAGGAATTTGCAGAAGATGGAAATTGTGGAGGGAGTTAGGTGTTAAGCAGCGTAAAGGTGTGGGATAGGTCTATAGAGAAAGGACAAGGAAAACCAAGGTTGTGAGAATGTATAGTGACAAGGAGTGTGTGGTCGAGAGAAGAGAGACAAAAAGTTTAGTTTAATCAAGGGAAAGTAGAATGAAAACTTAAGGTTTAGGTGGAGAGAGAGAAGAGAAGGAGGTAAGGTGCACTAGGTAGACTCAGATGCAAGACAGAGTATGCTTTGTACTGTAGGAGGAAAAAGGGAAGAACAGATTTCTGCTATGTTGTGGGAGGAGATAAGCTGTAAAAATATTGTAGAGTTCTATATGGTGGTCAGTAGGGGAGGAGGACACTACGTGTAAGTGGGCAGTAGGCAGGAGGATATTAGGTGTAAGTGGCTAATAGACAAGAGGAGTAGGATTAGTCACAACTGGAGCAAAGACAAAGCCAGATATTGTTTAGGTGATTTTTAGTAGTTTTTTTAATTTGTGAGTTCAGCTACAGTTATGATAGTTTGAGGGATAGTGTTTTGAATTCTGGAGACATAGAGTAGAGAGTGCCTCCATCACTATTTTTAGATTTGGAGATTTGCAGTAGAGATTTATTAGAGGAACGGAGGACCTGATTATTGGCATATGGTTGGAGAAGGTTTTTGAGCAGCGGGCATTTATTTGGTTGGTGTACGAGTCTATGGGCAGTGACAAGCTGGGTATAGGTTAGGTAGTGGGGTAATTCTAACCAGTTAAGTTGATGCAGTACAGAGCAGTGATGGGTTCTGTGTGGAGAATTTGTTGCAAACTTGGCTATTTTGCTGTAGCAAGCTTCTGGTTTTGCTAGGTCTGTTTTCTTTAGGTTAGTAAAAATGGGGAAGGCATATAGCAAGGCAGAGAGTAGATGGGTTCTGATAAGTGACTGCCTTCTAGTGTTGGTGAGGTATGGTTTGAGTCTAAATATTTTTTCTAGCTTTATAAAGTGTGTCTTTTTGATGATCTGTGCTAAATGTTTTTCAAATTTCACATTACTGTCAATTAGTACAACAAGCAATTTTGTTTGAGTTACTCTGGAATTGTGGTATTGTTTGAGGAATGAATTTGGAATAAGGATGAACAATCTAAGAATTTATTGGGTCTGAAAAACATTAGTTTAGTTTTGTTTGGGTTAAGAATTAGTTGAGAATTTAAGAGCCAGGATTCCATGGCTGAGAAAGATAGTCATGCCCTCTACAAGTTGTGATAGAGTGGATGCAGTGCAGAGGAGTGTAGACTCATCTACATATTGAATTATAGAGGTAAGGTGAGTGGCAGTGTGGAGTTTGAAGAGTACAGGACCCAAACTTGAGCCCTGGAGAACTCCCATGATGACTGGGAGAAGAATGGAGAGATTTTGGAGCCATTTCACAGCTAGTTGATGGCCAGTTAGGTAGCTGTAGAGTCATGAGAGAGATGGGAAGCTACGTTTTGAGGTGGAGAGTTCAATGAGGAATTTTCAAAAGGAAATGAATTCTAAGTTACTAAACTCTAAAAAGCTATGGAATATGTTAAATAAACAAGGAGTTGAAATTAGAATCCCAGTAAAGGTAGAGGGAGTTAAGGTATGGAGGGTAGCAACAAGTTATATGAACTGAAGTGGGTTTTAATACAAGTACAAAGAGTGTCTATGGATGAAAAACAAACATATCTGGGAGTAAAATAGGCTTTAGTGAACATGTGAAGGACAAGAGAGTAGATAATACTATAAGAAATAATAGGTGGGATAAACTCTAGAACAAGCCAAGGATTATTACTAATTGCAATTACATGGAGAAACCAAATTATAGTACAAAATAAGTAGAAGCAGAAATTAACAAGTGGGGATGGAATGGAGTACAAGGAGGAATCAGTGATGTGCAAGGCAGCCGTTTATAGATGACAGATATAGTACAGTTAAATATCCAAGTGTATGATATACATTAATAAAATAATGGTTAATTGCTGAGCCACAGTATCCTCTGTTCTAATGTGTCTCAATGCTTTGAGCTGGACAGGGATGGAGCTGGTAGTTTGTTTTCTTAACTAGGCCTTTAAGATCTAGGAATAAAGGAAGGGAGAAAGGAGAGGTGAGAGAGACCACAGTAACTGTAGAACTATTTAGATACAGATTGAAAGAAAAGTTAGAGAGATAAGGTAGAGATAGCTAAGTTTGGAGTAATGTTGTTATCACTGTGTGTTAGTGAATTTGCAACTTATGGCTGGTATAGAGAAAGGAGGACACTATGAATTGGACAGGGCAGCTATCGGTATAATAGAAGAGAAGTGAGCTAGAAGAAAAGTAGTGCATATACAGCAGTAAGTTCCGTTCAATACAATGTTAACATCACAAATTCAAGAAAGCATTGCAATATTATTCCACTAACCAGTAATGCAGATATCATAAAAGGTATATCTACTAATAAAACAATGACAGAAAATGTTATTGCAGCTTAACAGTTTAACAAGAGACATATGTCTTGCATCTTTTAAAAACATCAGTATGTTCAGATATACACAGATGCTAAACATTCAGTATAGAGCTGTTAACGATGCCTTTCCTTATAAGTAATGGTAAATCTGCAGCAACATACTGATAGAATAACCATCGCAGCTTAATAGCTTAACTGCAACCATTTGTCCTGCACATATTAAAATCAACAGTATGCATACCTCTTAACCTTTTAACGCAAGAAATCTGGACAAAGCCAAAAATGAAAGTGGGACAAAGGCACAGAAATAGGTACAACATTTAAATATTGCTCTTAGAAAATTAGAAAGCTGATTAATGGGTTTTGCATTAGCATGACTTTTCTGAAGGGTTTGAAGTCTGAAATTCAAATGTCTGTCATTGTTTTCTAACTTCAGTCTTTAATGGTTTGCCACTAATTTTCCAGAAAACCACACTTTTATGAAAAATGGACCAGAAATATGAGTCTAAAATCTGGACATTCTGTGAAAATCTATACATTTGAGAGGTATGACATTATATATGGATATACTTAAAAGCTACAGATCACTAAAAGTTGTTAGCCTTGCATTTCTATATAATAGGAGACAGATCTGCTAGCCATATCAAAACAGCTTACAATTCAAACAACTGCAGGGACAAGGTTATATACTGCACAGATACTGAAGCATTCAAGTGAAAGATAAACGTACTGCTAGTAAGTCGACTAGATTGCTGTTACCATGCATTTCGTCATCTATATAGAGTGAGACTGCATGAGTCAACTATAGTTTGCAGAAAAAAGGCACTATAATATACCTTAAAACATTGATTATTTCCAAATAAAATGAAATAACACTCCTAAAACTGTACTTGCACACCACTGGGAACATGTACAGGAGTCCAAGATAAGCAGAAAGGTAAAAACATGGCACAGAACGCCAGAAGAGAATTTTAAATGTTGCACGACATTTAAAAGCATAAAGAAATGTCAAATAAATAAATAAACAACATAAGGACAGTCAATAATAATTTTGTAATATTGTATAAACAGCTGATGATATCTCAGTAACCACTCAAACAAGACAGCAGGATTTTCTTCATACAACTGTGAGCTTTCATAAGAGATGAAGCAGTTTTGTCTGTGTTACTTAATTGTTGAGATATTCAGAGAAATATGAAAATTATTACAAGTAAACAGTGTACAGATAATATTCAATATCTCTTTAGCCACATTAGACAGAGGTTAAATACCTCTACAATTGTATTTGCCATCATGTATGTTTTAAGATGGAATCTTCTGAAACCTTGTATGTAGCACGCTTTTGGAGTTATTAATGCAAATATGAACAGACAATATTTGACACCTACAGGCATTAGTAGGAGTTAACTGCCGAAACACCTGGAGGCATAATTTGGCTGTAAAGAGTTATAAAGTGTTTATGTCTATACTAGTTAAAATAATAGCAACTGTGTTGCCAAAAGATAGATATGAATGAGTGTGGTTTTGTGGAGGGGAGCCAAACTTTTGACAACATTACTAGAGCAATAATGATCCAGGGGAAAGCAGAATGTAAGGAAAATACTGCTGTTGTTAGTGGGTCTTGATGCAGAGAAGGTACTCCATAGAGTCAGCTGGGATTTTATGAGCAGGGCAATGGAAGCACTTGAATTTCCTGATACAATAATGAGGTTAATTAGGAGGATATATAAAGGATCAGAGCCAAGAATTAAAGTGTGAGGGTTCCTCTTGTGATATGTTGTGATTATACAGAGGTACCGGGCTGGGTGTCCTCTATCCCCTTTGTTATTTGCATTACATTTAGAGCCATTTGTACTATGGTAGTCAAGAAAAGTTGTCTATGTTTGTATATGATATTATTTTGTACCTGATGAGTCCAGAAAAATACATTTAAGTGTTCTGGAACATTTTGAGGTAGTTTCAAGTATTTTTAGCATATAAAGGTAATGAAGATAAAATAGGTTATAGCCATAAATTATGCACCCACATGCAAATTGGTTAAGTGATACCCATATTTATGAGAACATGAAGTATTTAGGAACATGGATAAAAAAGACTACTGTTATGGCAGCTAAGGATATGTGGGAAGAGGCAAAAAAGATAATATAAAACTGAAAAAGTGGAAGCGTTTGTTTATGAATATGGATAGTAAAAAGTAACAGTGAAAATGTTTGTAGTGCTTTTCGTTTTATACAAGGGTCAAGCATATTTTTATCAACCAGACGAGTAATTGTGGCCAGTAATTAATAATGGCTTGAAATAATTTACTTGGGTGAGGAAAAGGGCAACAGTTAAGTGGGATAAATCGATCCTTTCAACAGAACAAGGTGGTTTAGAATTATATGATTTGAAGAGATATTTCAGAGCTACATAGTTAAGGCTCATATACACAACACCAACAGAAAGTTATAATTCAAAATGGAAAGGGATGATGATGAAACAGGGCACAGGATTCAAGAAATGAAGAGAGAGTGGGATTTTGGATCCACATCCTTAAGGAGACTAATAACAACCATACAGAGTATTATACTTTAAAGTAGCAGTGAACATTAGAAGAAGCAAGCCAACATGAGAATGGAGAATATAGATGAATGCAAATAGGCATACAGAAAATAGTCAAGAGGGGGCTGGAATTCACCAAACAAAACTGGCAAAGGAACCAAGGCGTTGGGAGCAAATAACTAGAGAGGGAAAAGTAATAGAGTGGGATGAGGCCAAAAGACTTTTGTAGCGCAGGTTACAGACTGCCTTCCCTAATAGGGATTGATGTGGTGGTGGTGCGGTAGCGTTGTCGCCTCACAGTAAGATGTCCTGTTCGATTCTCAGTGAAAGCGTCTTCTGTGTGCAGACATGCGTGAATGGGCGTACCTTCGTTGAAGGTTGTGTGTAAGAGCTGGCAACTGGGTACGTAAAAATCTACTACCAATCATTAGTGGACCGGAGTTCCGCTGTGGCGACCCCTAACCGGGAAAAGCCGAAAGATACAACAACAACATCAGCATATAGGAAAACAGGAAGGGACAGGGGAATCGTTGGTGAAAACCCTGCTCTGGTTGAGTTTTTAATTGAATCTAGAACAGAAGCGACTGTTAAAAAAGGGATAATTAGTACAACATATAAAATACTGCATGTTAACTATAATAATGAATCAGATGAGGTTCAAAAATGTAACAAAGTCCAGAAGGTTTGGATCTTTGCTTGGAAGTGTTTACATAGGTATTTTTATACCCCATAGAGACTTCAAATATTTTTCATTGGTAGATAGCAAATGTTGCAGGTGTGATGGGGAAGAAAGAGATAACTGGGAACATATGTTTTGGGAGTGTAATGAGTTGGATGATTTAAAAAATGTCATACAGAGTACTCTGTCAGAAATATATGGTGAGCAAATGTCTGTGACTAAGGATGTGAATTTTTTTGAGTTGTGATACAGGATCTGAACTAAGTAGACATAGTAAGGCCTTATTAAGTTTAATTCTATCGAGTACCAAAAAACAATTACTAGAAAATGGAAATTGAAGTCTAAACCAACTATATTTGAAGTACTGAATATTATAAATAGATAAAAAGACTGGAACAGGGATCATTAGAAAAGTGAATGACCAAATTACATAGAAAGAAATGGAAACTGTGCGAATGATACATGTAGAATAATGTTTAGGAGGAAGAGGAGCAGTGAGGTTTAAGGGTAGGCAGGAATTTAGCAATTTATGTAATGTTGGACTGTTGACAGTTACAAAGAAGGAAATGATATGTGATATTTAATGCATGTAAATGGGAAATATTAATATACATGTCTCACCTGATAATTTAATAAAGGAGTGTAAAAGCCTTATATGATTGAGGAACGTTATTAATTTTTCGGGGCAGCAGGCTGGTTATGAGGTAAATTGCAGGCAGTGACACACACATCCTGTAGAGATTACAAAACTGTGGGAATGGGTAAAGCTTCTGGAAATTCCTTCTATAACAGCTCATAATATTTTCTTTGGGACTAAGAATCCTCAGTGTTCTCCAACTGAAAACACTGGTACATTCTGGAAACTGAATAAGAGAAATAATTGAATCAGAGAAAGAGTAGCATGCATAGGGAGAGTCAGAAACTGAGCTCTCCTCTGAATCTGAATCAGATACTGAGGAGCAAATCCTGTATCTGTCCCTTCATCTTCCTGTCCAGAATCAGAATCTTGGAGCTCTTCAGAAAAAGCAGTATCCCTCATTCTTTTACTTGAAACTATTTTACAAGAAAGGTCAATAAGCAAGCAATAATTACTGACAGGGTGTGTGTTAATGTGCAATTAACGTCTGCCTAGGGGTTTATGAGGACCGATGCCGCAGTCTATCCCCCTGGAAGGGTGTTAATTACATATTAACACACACCCTGGAGGGCACTATTGCACTCAGAGAATGGGCTCTCTGTAAAATTGTTGTGTTTTACTTCCTTATTTATTTTTTTAAGTAATATATTATTTTTTTTATATATTTTTAATGTAAAATAGTTCCTCTGCCTACTGTTTCAAACTTGCTGTAGTATACGTTAATGGTGTTGGAAGAAGCATTTTGCATCAAACATATATAAAAACTAATATAGTGCTTAAAAATAATAATAAACAATTGAAACAATACAGTGCTTAAAAAATAATAATAAACAAGTGAAACACAATTTTACATACATCCCACTGTCTTTTCCATACATACATACACAGTCTCTTCTGCTTTCACACACATACATATACACACACAATCTCCTCTGCTTACATACATGCATTCACTCACACATCACTCTCGTTTTCTCTCTCCATCTCTCCCTCTCACTCTCTCTCTCACAGACATGCGCGCGCACACACACGCACACACACACACACACACACACACACACACACACACACACACACACACACACACACACACACACACTCTCTCTCTCTCTGTTTTCATGCATGCGTTCACAAACACATGCAGACAGAAACACAAACATACACTTTCCTGTTTCACTCGATCGATCACTCTCTTTCTCTCTTATTCACATGCACACAAGCACTCTCACGCAAGTGCTTTCTTTTAATTTTTTTCTTTTTTTATTTTACACATGCTAAACTGCAAAACCTCTGCTTAGCGAGTGTAAAATAATAGGCTGCTCGTTCTCAGTTTCACTGATATGCACACATACACTGAAACACAGACATAAACACACACACACACACACACACATACACACACGCACACACACACACACACACACACACACACACACACACACACACACACACACACACACACACACACACACACACACACACACACACACACACACACACACACACACCTTTGTGTTGTCTTCTTTTATACATATATATATATATATATATATATATTTTTTTTTTTTCCACTCGCTAAACAGCAAAAGCAATGTTTAGTGAGCGTAAAATAATGGCAGCCTTTCTGCTTTCTCAGTCCGAGCTCCATGGCAGCTTGATATGCTGCTATGAAGCAGTGGACTAGTTTTTCACCAGGTATTACTTGTACATTAATATACTGCTGGAGAATGATTGTTCAAGGTACTGATGTACAGTAAGCCCCCTGACTAACCAAAATTAAACTCTAACCCAGACCCATTAGACTGCTTTTGTCTAAGGAAATTTGAGAAAGAGTAGATCCATATTTAGTTTTCTGTTTCTATTTGACAGAAAAATGGGGTCAACACTGTTATTAATAGTACCAACAGCTTCTGCAGGGATGCACACAACATTCTAACTAAACAGGAAAGCCTTTTCTTTTCCCTGTCTCAGGACTGACAAGAGTGGCTATCTCTTTCCCACTAAAGGGACCCCAACAGCTGCAGAGGACATGGCTAACCCAGGTCCATAGTGGCTGTAGGTGCTACACCAGAAAGATCTGAGATAAAAGATGACTGGTCTGAGGATCAAGGTATGGCCAGAAAAGAGTCACCCACCTGTGGCTTAAGCAAATTGCTAGTCTGCTGTGGTGGCAAAGGCTGTTTGCTTAACTTTTTTATTCAGTGACTGAAAGAAGAACTGATGATGGGACCAGTAGTTTGCTCCATCGTCAAGCCACAAAATGTGCCACTTTTTCAGTGAAAGAAAGCAGCAGTAAAAATATTAAGCCTTTTTTTTACAAAAAAAACACAGTACAAAGCACTTAAAAACACTCAGTCAGCCCCCAAACGTAAAATAAACACAAATTCTCCTCAGAAAAAAATAGTTTTCAATTACTTTAAATGACTTTTAAAACTTACAGTAAAAAAGCGCACTCCCATTTTAAAAGTACTAGCATGAAAATAACTCTTAAACAGGAAAATAAAATAAAATAAAATAGCAATTTTAAATGTGGAAGGATTTCCTTAAAGGGAAATTACCTGCCCAGCAATGGATCAGTACAGGACGACCATCAACATCAATCCTTTACAGCCTGCAGAGGAGCATTCTCTTCAGTGGCAGGAATGTTCTGAATGGTTTGGCTCCTAATCCTCCCTTTCTAGTCTGCTCAGCTCAAGTCGACTGACAGCTTGGATGTGGAGACGGTGCTCTGAAGCTCTGGAAGCTGGCTGGCTGATTAATGGATTACAGGTACTGTGGGAGGACATATATGTCATTTTGGATCTGTGGCTTGGGCCTGACACTGCAGAAAGAAGGATTTTCTATCCATTTACTGAGAATTTTCATCTTCACTTTTTAATCCATTCTCAGCTGTCAGACACATATGCTGTGGCTCTGCTCACTGTTATGGCTACAAGTTCCAAACTGCAAGTACAGCAATTTTAGTGATGCAGAGCTCACTGACACCTCTAGAGCAATGCTAGTGATGCAGAGCTCGCTGACACCTCTACAGTAATGTTAGTGTTGCAGAGCTCAGTAACAGCTCTACAGTAATGTTAGTGTTGCAGAGCTCAGTGACAGCTCTACAGTAATGTTAGTGTTGCAGAGCTCACTGACAGCTCTACAGTAATGTTAGTGTTGCAGAGCTCACTGACAGCTCTACAGTAATGTTAGTGTTGATGAGCTCAGTGACAGCTCTACAGTAATGTTAGTGTTGCGGAGCTCGCTGACAGATCTACAGTAATGCTAGAGATGCAGAGCTCAGTGACAGCGCTACAGTAATGTTAGTGATGCAGAGGTCACTGACACCTCTAGAGCAATGTTAGTGATACAGAGCTCACTGACGCCTCTAGAACAATGTTAGTGATGCAGAATTCAGTGACAGCGCTACAGTAATGTTAGTGTTGCAGAGCTCACTGACAGCTCTACAGTAATGTTAGTGTTGCAGAGCTCAGTAACAGCTCTACAGTAATGTTAGTGTTGCAGAGCTCAGTGACAGCTCTACAGTAATGTCAGTGTTGCAGAGCTCACTGACAGCTCTACAGTAATGTTAGTGTTGCAGAGCTCACTGACAGCTCTACAGTAATGTTAGTGTTGCAGAGCTCACTGACAGCTCTACAGTAATGTTAGTGTTGCAGAGCTCAGTGACAGCTCTACAGTAATGTTAGTGTTGCGGAGCTCGCTGACAGATCTACAGTAATGCTAGTGATGCAGAGCTCAGTGACAGCGCTACAGTAATGTTAGTGATGCAGAGGTCACTGACACCTCTAGAGCAATGTTAGTGATACAGAGCTCACTGACGCCTCTAGAACAATGTTAGTGATGCAGAATTCAGTGACAGCGCTACAGTAATGTTAGTGTTGCAGAGCTCACTGACAGTTCTACAGTAATGTTAGTGTTGCAGAGCTCAGTAACAGCTCTACAGTAATGTTAGTGTTGCAGAGCTCAGTGACAGCTCTACAGTAATGTTAGTGTTGCAGAGCTCAGTGACAGCTCTACAGTAATGTTAGTGTTGCAGAGCTCACTGACACCTCTAGAGCAATGTTAGTGATACAGAGCTCACTGACGCCTCTAGAACAATCTTAGTGTTGCAGAGCTCACTGACAGCTCTACAGTAATGTTAGTGTTGCAGAGCTCGTTGACAGCTCTACAGTAATGTTAGTGTTGCAGAGCTCGCTGACACCTCTACAGTAATGTTAGTGTTGCAGAGCTCACTGACAGCTCTAAAGTAATGTTAGTGTTGCAGAGCTCAGTGACAGCTCTACAGTAATGTTAGTGTTGCAGAGCTCACTGACAGCTGTACAGTAATGTTAGTGTTGCAGAGCTCAATGACAGCTCTACAGTAATGTTAGTGTTGCAGAGCTCACTGACAGCTCTACAGTAATGTTAGTGTTGCAGAGCTCGCTGACAGCTCTACAGTAATGTTAGTGTTGCAGAGCTCGCTGACACCTCTACAGTAATGTTAGTGTTGCAGAGCTCAGTAACAGCTCTACAGTAATGTTAGTGTTGCAGAGCTCAGTAACAGCTCTACAGTAATGTTAGTGTTGCAGAGCTCAGTGACAGCTCTACAGTAATGTTAGTGATGCAGAGCTCAGTGACAGCTCTACAGTAATGTTAGGGTTGCAGAGCTCAGTAACAGCTCTACAGTAATGTTAGTGTTGCAGAGCTCAGTAACAGCTCTACAGTAATGTTAGTGTTGCAGAGCTCAGTAACAGCTCTACAGTAATGTTAGTGTTGCAGAGCTCAGTAACAGCTCTACAGTAATGTTAGTGTTGCAGAGCTCAGTGACAGCTCTACAGTAATGTTAGTGTTGCAGAGCTCAGTAACAGCTCTACAGTAATGTTAGTGTTGCAGAGCTCAGTCACAGCTCTACAGTAATGTTAGTGATGCAGAGCTCACTGGCACCTCTACAGTAATGTTAGTGTTGCAGAGCTCAGTAACAGCTCTACAGTAATGTTAGTGTTGCAGAGCTCAGTAACAGCTCTATAGTAATGTTAGTGTTGCAGAGCTCAGTAACAGCTCTACCGTAATGTTAGTGATGCAGAGCTCAGTAACAGCTCTACAGTAATGTTAGTGATGCAGAGCTCAGTGACAGCTCTACAGTAATGTTAGTGATGCAGAGCTCAGTGGCAGCTCTACAGTAATGTTAGTGATGCAGAGCTCAGTGACACCTCTACAGTAATGTTAGTGTTGCAGAGCTCAGTAACAGCTCTACAGTAATGTTAGTGTTGCAGAGCTCAGTAACAGCTCTACAGTAATGTTAGTGTTGCAGAACTCAGTGACAGCGCTACAGTAATGTTAGTGTTGCAGAGCTCACTGACAGCTCTACAGTAATGTTAGTGTTGCAGATCTCGCTGACACCTCTACAGTAATGTTAGTGATGCAGAGCTCAGTAACAGCTCTACAGTAATGTTAGTGTTGCAGAGCTCGGTAACAGCTCTACAGTAATGTTAGTGTTGCAGAGCTCAGTGACAGCTCTACAGTAATGTTAGTGTTGCAGAGCTCAGTAACAGCTCTACAGTAATGTTAGTGTTGCAGAGCTCGCTGACACCTCTACAGTAATGTTAGTGTTGCAGAGCTCAGTAACAGCTCTACAGTAATGTTAGTGTTGCAGAGCTCAGTGACAGCTCTACAGTAATGTTAGTGATGCAGAGCTCACTGACAGCTCTACAGTAATGTTAGTGTTGCAGAGCTCAGTGACAGCTCTACAGTAATGTTAGTGTTGCAGAGCTCGCTGACACCTCTACAGTAATGTTAGTGTTGCAGAGCTCAGTAACAGCTCTACAGTAATGTTAGTGTTGCAGAGCTCAGTGACAGCTCTACAGTAATGTTAGTGTTGCAGAGCTCGCTGACACCTCTACAGTAATGTTAGTGTTGCAGAGCTCAGTAACAGCTCTACAGTAATGTTAGTGTTGCAGAGCTCAGTAACAGCTCTACAGTAATGTTAGTGTTGCAGAGCTCAGTGACAGCTCTACAGTAATGTTAGTGTTGCAGAGCTCACTGACAGCTCTACAGTAATGTTAGTGATGCAGAGCTCACTGACAGCTCTACAGTAATGTTAGTGATGCAGAGCTCACTGACAGCTCAACAGTAATGTTAGTGTTGCGGAGCTCGCTGACAGCTCTACAGTAATGTTAGTGTTGCAGAGCTCAGTAACAGCTCTACAGTAATGTTAGTGTTGCAGAGCTCAGTGACAGCTCTACAGTAATGTTAGTGTTGCAGAGCTCAGTGACAGCTCTACAGTAATGTTAGTGTTGCAGAGCTCGCTGACACCTCTACAGTAATGTTAGTGTTGCAGAGCTCAGTAACAGCTCTACAGTAATGTTAGTGATGCAGAGCTCACTGTCACCTCTACAGTAATGTTAGTGATGCAGAGCTCAGTAACAGCTCTACAGTAATGTTAGTGTTGCAGAGCTCAGTGACAGCTCTACAGTAATGTTAGTGTTGCAGAGCTCGCTGACACCTCTACAGTAATGTTAGTGTTGCAGAGCTCAGTAACAGCTCTACAGTAATGTTAGTGTTGCAGAGCTCAGTGACAGCTCTACAGTAATGTTAGTGTTGCAGAGCTCGCTGACAGCTCTACAGTAATGTTAGTGTTGCAGAGCTCACTGACAGCTCTACAGTAATGTTAGTGTTGCAGAGCTCGCTGACAGCTCTACAGTAATGTTAGTGTTGCAGAGCTCGCTGACACCTCTACAGTAATGTTTGTGTTGCAGAGCTCAGTAACAGCTCTACAGTAATGTTAGTGTTGCAGAGCTCAGTGATAGCCCTACAGTAATGTTAGTGTTGCAGAGCTCGCTGACACCTCTACAGTAATGTTAGTGTTGCAGAGCTCAGTAACAGCTCTACAGTAATGTTAGTGTTGCAGAGCTCAGTAACAGCTCTACAGTAATGTTAGTGTTGCAGAGCTCAGTGACAGCTCTACAGTAATGTTAGTGTTGCAGAGCTCAGTAACAGCTCTACAGTAATGTTAGTGATGCAGAGCTCACTGACAGCTCTACAGTAATGTTAGTGATGCAGAGCTCACTGACAGCTCTACAGTAATGTTAGTGTTGCGGAGCTCGCTGACAGCTCTACAGTAATGTTAGTGTTGCAGAGCTCAGTAACAGCTCTACAGTAATGTTAGTGTTGCAGAGCTCAGTGACAGCTCTACAGTAATGTTAGTGTTGCAGAGCTCAGTGACAGCTCTACAGTAATGTTAGTGTTGCGGAGCTCGCTGACAGATCTACAGTAATGTTAGTGTTGCAGAGCTCAGTAACAGCTCTACAGTAATGTTAGTGTTGCAGAGCTCAGTGACAGCTCTATGGTAATGTTAGTGTTGCAGAGCTCGCTGACACGTCTACAGTAATGTTAGTGTTGCAGAGCTCAGTAACAGCTCTACAGTAATGTTAGTGTTGCAGAGCTCAGTAACAGCTCTACAGTAATGTTAGTGTTGCAGAGCTCAGTGACAGCTCTACAGTAATGTTAGTGTTGCAGAGCTCAGTGACAGCTCTATAGTAATGTTAGTGTTGCGGAGCTCGCTGACAGATCTACAGTAATGTTAGTGTTGCAGAGCTCAGTAACAGCTCTACAGTAATGTTAGTGTTACAGAGCTCAGTGACAGCTCTACAGTAATGTTAGTGTTGCAGAGCTCGCTGACACGTCTACAGTAATGTTAGTGTTGCAGAGCTCAGTAACAGCTCTACAGTAATGTTAGTGTTGCAGAGCTCAGTGACACCTCTACAGTAATGTTAGTGTTGCAGAGCTCAGTGACACCTCTACAGTAATGTTAGTGTTGCAGAGCTCAGTAACAGCTCTACAGTAATGTTAGTGATGCAGAGCTCACTGGCAGCTCTACGGTAATGTTAGTGCTTCAGAGCTCAGTAACAGCTCTACAGTAATGTTAGTGTTGCAGAACTCAGTGACAGCGCTACAGTAATGTTAGTGTTGCAGAGCTCGCTGACACCTCTACAGTAATGTTAGTGTTGCAGAGCTCGCTGACACCTCTACAGTAATGTTAGTGTTGCAGAGCTCAGTAACAGCTCTACAGTAATGTTAGTGTTGCAGAGCTCACTGGCACCTCTACAGTAATGTTAGTGATGCAGAGCTCAGTAACAGCTCTACAGTAATGTTAGTGTTGCAGAGCTCAGTGACAGCTCTACAGTAATGTTAGTGTTGCAGAGCTCACTGACAGCTCTACAGTAATGTTAGTGTTGCGGAGCTCGCTGACAGCTCTACAGTAATGTTAGTGTTGCAGAGCTCGCTGACACCTCTACAGTAATGTTAGTGTTGCAGATCTCAGTAACAGCTCTACAGTAATGTTAGTGATGCAGAGCTCACTGACAGCTCTACAGTAATGTTAGTGTTGCAGATCTCAGTAACAGCTTTACAGTAATGTTAGTGTTGCAGAGCTCAGTGACAGCTCTACAGTAATGTTAGTGTTGCAGAGCTCAGTGACAGCTCTACAGTAATGTTAGTGATGCAGAGCTCACTGACAGCTCTACAGTAATGTTAGTGTTGCAGAGCTCAGTAACAGCTCTACAGTAATGTTAGTGTTGCACAGCTCGCTGACACCTCTACAGTAATGTTAGTGTTGCAGAGCTCACGGACAGCTCTACAGTAATGTTAGTGTTGCAGAGCTCAGTGACAGCTCTACAGTAATGTTAGTGATGCAGAGCTCAGTGACAGCTCTACAGTAATGTTAGTGTTGCAGAGCTCAGTAACAGCTCTACAGTAATGTTAGTGATGCAGAGCTCAGTAACAGCTCTACAGTAATGTTAGTGTTGCAGAGCTCAGTAACAGCTCTACAGTAATGTTAGTGTTGCAGAGCTCGCTGACAGCTCTACAGTAATGTTAGTGGTGCAGAGCTCAGGATCAGCTCTACAGTAATGTTAGTGATGCAGAGCTCAGTGACAGCTCTACAGTAATGTTAGTGTTGCAGAGCTCAGTAACAGCTCTACAGTAATGTTAGTGATGCAGAGTTCAGCAACAGCTCTACAGTAATGTTAGTGATGCAGATCTCAGTAACAGCTCTACAGTAATGTTAGTGTTGCAGAGCTCAGTAACAGCTCTACAGTAATGTTAGTGAAGCAGAGCTCAGTAACAGCTCTACAGTAATGTTAGTGTTGCAGAGCTCAGTGACAGCTCTACAGTAATGTTAGTGTTGCAGAGCTCAGTGACAGCTCTACAGTAATGTTAGTGATGCAGAGCTCAGTAACAGCTCTACAGTAATGTTAGTGTTGCAGAGCTCAGTAACAGCTCTACAGTAATGTTAGTGTTGCAGAGCTCAGTAACAGCTCTACAGTAATGTTAGTGTTGCAGAGCTCAGTAACAGCTCTACAGTAATGTTAGTGTTGCAGAGCTCAGTGACAGCTCTACAGTAATGTTAGTGATGCAGAGCTCAGTAACAGCTCTACAGTAATGTTAGTGTTGCAGAGCTCAGTAACAGCTCTACAGTAATGTTAGTGATGCAGAGCTCATTGACACCTCTACAGTAATGTTAGTGTTGCAGAGCTCAGTAACAGCTCTACAGTAATGTTAGTGTTGCAGAGCTCAGTAACAGCTCTACAGTAATGTTAGTGTTGCAGAACTCAGTGACAGCGCTACAGTAATGTTAGTGTTGCAGAGCTCGCTGACACCTCTACAGTAATGTTAGTGTTGCAGAGCTCAGTAACAGCTCTACAGTAATGTTAGTGTTGCAGAGCTCGCTGACAGCTCTACAGTAATGTTAGTGATGCAGAGCTCAGTAACAGCTCTACAGTAATGTTAGTGTTGCAGAGCTCAGTAACAGCTCTACAGTAATGTTAGTGATGCAGAGCTCATTGACACCTCTACAGTAATGTTAGTGTTGCAGAGCTCAGTAACAGCTCTACAGTAATGTTAGTGTTGCAGAGCTCAGTAACAGCTGTACAGTAATGTTAGTGTTTCAGAACTCAGTGACAGCGCTACAGTAATGTTAGTGTTGCAGAGCTCGCTGACACCTCTACAGTAATGTTAGTGTTGCAGAGCTCAGTAACAGCTCTACAGTAATGTTAGTGTTGCAGAGTTCGCTGACAGCTCTACAGTAATGTTAGTGTTGCAGAGCTCAGTGACAGCTCTACAGTAATGTTAGTGATGCAGAGCTCAGTAACAGCTCTACAGTAATGTTAGTGTTGCAGAGCTCAGCAACAGCTCTACAGTAATGTTAGTGATGCAGAGCTCATTGACACCTCTACAGTAATGTTAGTGTTGCAGAGCTCAGTAACAGCTCTACAGTAATGTTAGTGTTGCAGAGCTCGGTAACAGCTCTACAGTAATGTTAGTGTTGCAGAGCTCGCTGACAGCTCTACAGTAATGTTAGTGTTGCAGAGCTCAGTGACAGCTCTACAGTAATGTTAGTGATGCAGAGCTCAGTAACAGCTCTACAGTAATGTTAGTGTTGCAGAACTCAGTGACAGCGCTACAGTAATGTTAGTGTTGCAGAGCTCAGTGACAGCTCTACAGTAATGTTAGTGTTGCAGAGCTCAGTGACAGCTCTACAGTAATGTTAGTGTTGCAGAGCTCAGTGACAGCTCTACAGTAATGTTAGTGTTGCAGAGCTCGCTGACAGCTCTACAGTAATGTTAGTGATGCAGAGCTCACTGACACCTCTAGAGCAATGCTAGTGATGCAGAGCTCAGTAACAGTTCTACAGTAATGTTAGTGTTGCAGAGCTCAGTGACAGCTCTACAGTAATGTTAGTGTTGCAGAGCTCAGTGACAGCTCTACAGTAATGTTAGTGATGCAGAGCTCAGTGACAGCTCTACAGTAATGTTAGTGTTGCAGAGCTCAGTAACAGCTCTACGGTAATGTTAGTGTTGCAGAGCTCGCTGACACGTCTACAGTAATGTTAGTGTTGCAGAGCTCAGTAACAGCTCTACAGTAATGTTAGTGATGCAGAGCTCAGTAACAGCTCTACAGTAATGTTAGTGTTGCAGAGCTCGCTGACACCTCTACAGTAATGTTAGTGTTGCAGAGCTCAGTGACAGCTCTACAGTAATGTTAGTGTTGCAGAGCTCAGTGACAGCTCTACAGTAATGTTAGTGTTGCAGAGCTCAGTGACAGCTCTACAGTAATGTTAGTGTTGCAGAGCTCACTGACAGCTCTACAGTAATGTTAGTGTTGCAGAGCTCGCTGACACGTCTACAGTAATGTTAGTGTTGCAGAGCTCAGTAACAGCTCTACAGTAATGTTAGTGTTGCAGAGCTCAGTAACAGCTCTACAGTAATGTTAGTGATGCAGAGCTCAGTAACAGCTCTACAGTAATGTTAGTGTTGCAGAGCTCAGTGACACCTCTTGAAAACATTCTTTGAAAATTAATATGATCACATCTGAGAGATATGTATTTGGGTGATTCCACAAAACATTCCAAATATGTCATGGAACTGACCTCCCAATGAATTTGTAAAAATGCTTTTACTGCAGTTCACAGAAACATCAAGCTAGAAGACCCCGAAGGGAAAAACAGTAAAGCATCAGTATGTCCAAGTTTAATTTATGCACATTAAGATCAAAGCAAACACTTTAAAATGATAAGTTAGAGCAATTCCTACTGCAGAGTGGATTAATAGTTACTGTCTTTTGAAAGAGCTATGGCAGTAATGTAATGAATGCATTTGCTTGAATGAGTGTTAAACCACCTGTTTGTGATTTTCTGATTTAGTATCCATAACAAATGCAGCAGCTGTATGAATATTAGAAGTCAGATGATTATTACTCTGACAAACTCACTGCATGTGTGACTTGTACAAGCTGACATGCCTTTTAACGCAGCTCTTCTGCAATCAAATCTTCTTTGACACATGGCGTTTACATATCACCTCCCCTGGAAAGCCTACAAGTCAGAAATACTTTTACATTAAGGGTGATACAACTTCACAGCACGTTTACATGTCAGCAGCTGAGTCACAGTCAATGCTAAACTGTTGCTGGCTGAATTCTTGGCCCAGAAACAAACACAACTGTGAAAAGCTTGTTTGCAATGTGTTTCCTTGATTGTGTTCCAGATTTCTTTGCAGCTGATAGCAATGTTTGCATTTTATTTGAAATTGTCACAGTTTTGATTTTTATTAGAAGTGTTATTTTAAGAAGTACGTTGTTATAAATAATGAATTTATTGCATCAGGAAGCAAGCTGCATATTTATTACCTGTTTGATTCCTCAGAAGTCTGTCCTCAATTGAGGAGACTGATAAAGATTTGAATGTGCAGGTCGATGACAAACGTGAAGTCTCCCGTGAATAGGAATAATGAAGACAAGCTTCAAAATTACTAGAAAGGACTCCTCTGCATGCAGGAATAATGAAATGAAATATGCTCTATCAACAAAAAAGTGAGTAATATATGAAGTGGACAATAAAACAAAGTAAACTATAAATGATGGGGAAAAGAGCTGTTTAGAAAGTGAAGTCTTTGAAAGACAAGTTTGGTAATTAGTGGAGTGGTTTAAGGCTATGAGCTGTTGATAAACTCTTTTCTTTTGTCCAGGGTTCAGTTCACTCAAACTTTATTTGCCAGTTGCATTCCTCTGACCAAATCCAACTAGATAGTACTATGGGGTAATTGAAAAGCAGAATTAGTCTCCTAAACCACATGCTTAGGAGCCTCCTGCAAACATATAAAGTCTTTTCTTGACGTCATGCTTCTGCCATTGCAATTTTTCTGCCAGAGACAATGTTCCTTTATGCACTATATATCTTTTTGGTTAAAAGAAAAGAAAATGTAAAAATAAGGGTTCAGGCTGCAGTGTAGGAATATATTTGTTTAAAAAAACACAAAAACAAGAAACAAGTGCAGGCCAAAAGGGAAACCAATAAAACCCAAAAGTACTTATAAAGCAGTATGTCCAGTATGAAATAAGCAATTTATTAAAAGGCCAGCAAAAAAATAAACACTTTAACTGAATCACTGTGTTTTCGTTTCAAGACTTCTTCAGCTAAAATTCCACATAAAACTATTACGTTTATATATCAAAAACTCCACCTATCAATTACACACCATCCAATAACAGTCAAATACTCACTGAAACAAGTTACACATTTAAAAATAATCACAGAACTTCTCTTATATAAGAAATGCTATAAATAGTAGTGTCTCAGGGTGCCATGGATTCATTTTAAGGACTCTAATACTGTTGGTAAGCTAAGGAAAATGGCTGACCTGCTTTCAGAGTTAGCAGAACTGCTCACCCCTGTATTTGGAACTTCAGTTTCAACTTTGAAAGGCAGAATCTCCCTGGGAGTCAAGAACAGTTGAGGCCAATTAGGAGAGAGAGAGGAGGGAGAATGAGAGGGAAGCAATGGAATTTCAAGATGGTGGACAAGCAGCAGAGAATGAAGGAGATGCAGTTTTTTTTCAGGATTGCAGCCTTTTTCTAATCTTTTTGACCCAAGCCTGGAAGGAATGGGGACCATGGAGAAATAAATATCAACTGTTTGAGAAGAACTTTTCAGAAAGGTGACTCTAATTACCGTGATTTTTGTGGATTTAATAACAATTTTCATTATGTTAACAACACACCAGTGTTTGACTGGTCAAATACAGATTATAGTTTCTCTAATGATAATTTAGAGAATTCTGTAGATGTGGTTATTACAAATGGACAGACATGATTGTAATTGTCTGGTTTTGCATGAAATTATGTTGAAATATAAGACAGTTGAAAATGCTTATTTGAGACAGTGTGTTAAGAAATGTATTGTGCCTATAGGCTTGAGTGTTTAAGTATCCTAAAAATGTGGTGGAAGGCACTGAGTTTTATGCTGATCTTTTGAAAATATTTGATGCATGTGAGCTAGAAATAGTCAAAGGTATTATTAAGGAGAATGAAAGAAACCTTGTATTTTATACAAGAAAATAAAACAGGTTGATACTTGCATTGTGAATTATTTGCTTTTTACTATTGATAAAGAAAAGAAAATGTATTATGATATTATGGCCAGTATTGATGAAAACTGCTCAAACATATTAAAAAAGAAAACTAAGAAATTAAAAAGGGACGATACAGAATATGGGGAAGGGAGAACATACCCCACACCAAAAAAGGCACTTTCTTTTGAAGAGAGATGGACTAGGAAAGAACCCATCTTAGAGAGACAAGTGATTAATGGGGAAGGGGGATTTAAACAGAATAATTCTAAAGATGATAGGTCAATGCATTTGGAAGACCCTTTAGAATACCACCCGAGGAGGTCTGAACAGATTAGGGACTGTTCTCCCCCCAATTATTACTATCAACCCAACAGGGGGAGAGGAAGAAATGAATACCAGGTGACCATCAAATAATTAAAAAAGGGGTTAAATATGTGAAAGGCAGCTACAATATTTATAATTACAGTTCAGAGGTAGTTACTGATGTTTATTTTACATTGTTTTCTAAGGGGTTTAATTTTGACCCTAAATGGGAGAGTGACATCAGTAAAGTATTGATAGACTTAAAGCTTTTTTCGAGGAAGAAGAATTTTGAAATATTGTTTTCTGGGAATAAACACCCTGAAACAGAGGGGGTGAGTTATATAAGAAAAGCACCTACAACCACCCTTTATATCCGCAATTAAAGAACCTGGAAATGGTTATGGAGAGTCACCTATGGAAAGCACTTACTGAAAATAAGGTTAATTCTAATTTGACTGTGGAAGAGAAAAATTTACTAAGATATATTCAAGGAAGCAGGAAACTTAGTGTGATGAAGTAGTACAAGGGAGGTGGGAACGGTGCTTACGGATAGCATTATTTGGTATTTACGTATTATCGCAACCAGATTTTGTAACCTTGTGTAACTGGTAATCTGATCATGAAACGAATTGCTGCTTAAGTAAAAAGGGGTGTGTGAATTTTTAAGTACTGTTTTCCACTTTGGGAATGACATATAGAAAGAGGAACAAGGGCAGATTTCGTTTTACTGGGTAGCGTCCTTTACTGCTTTCTGTCTGTTGTGCTTTGCAGTGGAACTGTAAGCTGTTGCTTTAGTGAGAGTACTTGGAAGCAGTGATTTAGTGTTTCTGTTTGAGGCTTTTTAGAAAAGACCTGAAGTGTGTGTGTCTGCCACTGTCACTGGAAGATCTCGGCCTTCTATTTCCATGTGTGTGTGTGTGTGTGTGTGTGTGTGTGTGTGTGTGTGTGTGTGTGTGTGTGTGTGTGTGTGTGTGTGTGTGTGTGTGTGTGTGTGTGTGTGTTTGTGTGTGTGTGTGTGTGTGTGTGTGTGTGTGTGTGTGTGTGTGTGTGTATATTCAGCTTAGCAGTTTAGGGATTTTGCTGAAGGGCTTACATGTTTCAATGCTGGCTTGTCATTTACAGACATTAGAGTGTGCAGGGTAGAGTTCAGATCACCTTTATGTGTGGTACTACATTCAGAGAAAGCAAAGCCACTTAGAAATGAGCTGTTTTTTCTCTGCCGAATCGGGCATAATTTACTCAGTTCTGCCCATCATATTTTGCAGAAATTGCTACCAGATTTGTAATCTGCTGTAAGTAGTAATGTCATCATGAAATGACTTTCTGCTTCAGTAAAAAGGGGTCTATGAAGGGTAAGGTACTATTTTGCCACTTTGTGAAAGACATGTAGGAATCTGGCATTGTTTATTGTGCCAGTGCTCATGTTATTTTGGCTGAAGTTATGGCTGTAAAGGATGCTATCAAGGACGAGGACTTTGGCCATTATTCCAGTGAGTGTTTCAGAAGAAAGGTAATAGAAAAAGTGATTTGGACTTCAGAGACCTCTTTTTATTTCACTATACAGTCAGTTTGCAATAATATCAGGAACTACACGGGCTTACAAATCTGATTGCAATAAGTACCCACTATTTATACTGGTAAAATGTTGTAAATTCTTAATGATACTCACAAGTACACTATAGTGTCTAATAATGAGATTAATTTAGCCTATCATACGATAGACTTTGCTCTTAGGGAGTTACATCATGAGGGCTTGTTAAATAAAAACATTTTTGACTGCTTATATAATGCTGACCCTGATGTTGCAGCCAGATGAATTGTTTTATTAGATAATTGCTTGTTAATCAATGTTACTCTTCCCGCCCAGTTCAGCATAAAAAGGGAGAGTTTTGTATCTTTTATTATCTGAAGAAGCGTAGGTTTCACTACGCGAAAGCGCTCATCTGTTTGTTAATGGAATAAATTACCTTTTATTTTTACCACGGAGTATTGGAAGTGATTTTTTGATCATGGTTAGACCTCCGTTTTGTGCTATACTATTATCGTTGGTTTTGTGATGGGAGTCTATTCAGCTTTGGAGCTGTTTCCTGTTTTCTTGGATAATGCTGACCCTATTATTCCAACCTTGTTTGGTATACCAAAGGTACATAATAATTTGGAGACTTCTCCCCCCTTAGGCCAATACTTGCAGCAAATGGTTCCAAGATACATCCACTTGCCAAATTTTTGGATTCTAAGATAAAAAAATTGCGGGGTAGAAATGAAAATATTTTAAAGGACTCATAGGACCTATTAAAGAGTCTTAAAAGTGAGGTTTATAGAAATAAGATTATTTTTATAACCATAGACATGGTGGACTTATTCACCAGTATACCCCATAATGAAGGTATGGTCTGTTTCAAAGAAGAGTTAAGGGAAAGGAAATTTATGTCAGGAAAAGATATTCAGGTTTGTGTAGACTAGAATAATTTTCTCCATTTTGAAGGAGAATTTTACCAACAGAGGTCCGGAGTAGCTATGGGGGCTAGTTGTGCCCCCATTTTTGCAAACCTAATACTTTATGTATGGGAAAAGAAATATATTTATATAATTCAAATTATACTGGATGTTGGACCTTGTATAACAGATTTCTGGATGATATTTGTCCTTTGTGTGTGGATTCCAAAGAAAAGTTAGTGGAATCTATTAAATATATTAATGGAACTACCCATTTTCTAAGATTCACCCATGAACAAAATGCAGAAGTCATTAATTATTTGAATCTGTCTATTACCAAAGTTGTCAAGGACAAGAGGTTTAAGTCTAAGATTTATAGGAAGAACACTTTCTCTAACTCTTTTTTATAATATACAAGTGACCATCCCTTCAGGCAATAAAAGGAACATAGTAGAAGGACAATATGTATAATTTTTGTCCAGGAAAGTAGACATTTGAAGAATATGCTTCTTGAAAGGAAATACCCAGATAAATTAATACAGCAGGTGCAAGATGAAGTTACAGTGGGTAGAAAAGATAAATACTGGTCAATACTAGGTCTGGGGGAAGCTGGTGGAAATATTAGCTGGGGCAAATAGTGATTAGAAGGGTGGTAGTGAGGATGGTGCCTTTGTCATAGAGTATGATGGGGATGACAAATTAATTACTAATATCTTTAGGGAGGAATGGAGGAAATTTTCTCAGTTTTCTGATTTACATGTGCTTTTTAAGAATCTCCTCAATATAACTTATAGGAGGGCCCAGAATATAAAGGACCTGGAGGAATGTAATGTTAGGACTAAGGGCATTAAAAGGATGGGTACATTTAAGTGTGGTGCATTTGCCAAGTGTACCTACATTGCCCACCAAGCAAGTGTTTTTTTGACAAGTAGGAAGAAGGTTATTAAAGGGACTTCCTTTTCTAATTGCAATAGTCATGGGTTAGTGTATCTGGTTACTTGTGAATGCTGTAATGCATTCTATATTGGTAAAACAAAAAGAACTGTAAGGAGAAGAAGATAAGAACACTACTATGATATAAAAACTAAGGCTGGGAATAGTTTATATAAAATTTGAAAGTTTTTTTTTGATAAAGGTAGTACCTTTTGATTTTAAGGGGGGTTCTTGGGAAAGCAAAACTGAATATTATGTATTGTACTGGCAACTAATCCTGGAAGCTAACAGAAGCACAAGACTTAATGAGAATTCAAGTATAAGTTCAGTGTTAAAAATGAGAGATTGTGAATTATTTAAGCAATAACCCACGCCTGGGTGTGGGTAATGCTGGATTTACCCATGGTTGGTGTGGTTTGGTCATGAGGGTGAAGCCCGAGTGGCCAAACAAAGACAACTGTGGGTAAATCCAGCATTACCCACACCCAGAAGTGGGTTACTGCTATTATACAATGACATTATTTAAGAAAAAAAATACTTACTTTTCCTAAATAATGTCATTGTATAATGCCTCCTTACTGCCCTTCCGCAGCGGCAGTTCTGATGTACTACTGCACATGCGTATGGTTACGCAGTACATCAGAACTGTTTTGTGGAAGCAACGGAGAAAGGAAGATCTCCGTTGCTCTTAAAAACGTGTCTCACTATGTTAAAAGAGTTAACATAGCGATATAGCTTTAAAAAAAACAATTGAGATTTTCCTTTCTCCGTTGCTTTTTTTAAGCTGTTTTGCTATGTTAAATGAGTTTAACATAGTGAGACAGCTTTAAAAAAAGCAACAGAGAAAGGAAGATCTCCGTTGCTTTTTTTTAAGATATCTCGCTATGTTAAACTCATTTAACATAGCGAGATAACAGCAACAGAGCTCTTCCGTTCTCCGCTGCTGTCCAAAAAAACAAAAAACAAAAAACAAAAAAAAAAAGAAAAAGACTTATACTAATGGAAAGGCGACCGGACCTTTTTCCTTTAGTATAAGTCTTTGATTTACAACATGCACGCTGACTAATCAGCGTGCACATTTTGGAATATTAATGGGGGGGTCATTGTATAATTGTTATGTTGTAACATTTTTGTACTTTATTTTTTCTAGTCATGTCCACTTTCACTTTTGTACCTTGGCCACTAGAGGGTAGTAAAGAGAGATTAATATTTTGCTGTTTGACATGCAGAAAAGTTTTACATTTTTAAGTAACTTACATAATATTTTTTATATGAAAATGTTTTTATATGCACCAACGTCTAATATTTATAAATATTTAAAATTCATACGTTTTTCATGTCATATATTGGATGCATTGTTTATTTATGGCATCTCTTATGCATAAGAAGCAAGTATAGGGAATGGATGGAAGAATTTCTTTCAGACTCCAAGATACTTTTATGGTAATACATAGGATATCTGTTGATACAATTATAAGTAAAGTAAAAAGTTGCTTATATGAATTGATTATAGAAGCAAGTATTACACCCGAAACATATAACTATCTATACACTGCCACGCCCACAATAATGTTTATTTACGGGCTACCTAAGATACATAAATGTCTAAGTAAACCCCCAATGAGGCCAATTGTGTCTGGTAAAAAAATGGGTAAAAACAGCTATTTCTAAGAATGTGGATAAACAGTTGGTTTCCATGCTAAATTTCTGTCATAGCTTTATTTAGGATACTCAAGATTTTTTGTTAACTTTAAATGCATGGTGCTCTGATAATATATCTAGTGACATTTTATTGGTTACACTGGACATCAAATCCTATTCCTATGGAGTGGATGCTATAAGAGAATGTTTAACTCAACACAGTGAATTAGATAATTATAAAGTTGAAATGTTATGCTCAATGCTTGAATGTGTCCTTGAGAATAATATATTTAGCTTAAATAACACATATTACCATCAGAGACAAGGTGTAGCAATGGGTACTCCTATCACTAACACCTATGCCAATTTGGTTCTAGGAAGATGAGAAGAACAACATATCTATAAGGAACAAAGAGATGAATTTAGAAATAGCAAACTGCTATTTTATAAATGTTTTGTGGGTGATATTTTTTTATTATGGAATGGCTCAGTTTCTGAGCTGGAGAGTTTTATCTATTATTTACAATCCACCACTGAATTGTTGTAGTTTGTAGTGAATACATCAATGGAAACAATTCATTTCCAAGATGTTACTATTAGTAAAGAAGGTTCCACATTGAGTACTGCCATCTATAGGAAAAAGGTACAAGCAGGTAGATATGTTCATTCAGAAAGCATGCATCCCACACACGTTTTTAGTGGCAATGTCAAGAGCCAATTCATGAGGGCCGGTAGATTGAGCACTAAGGAAGGAGCATTTATTAGTGAAATGGAAAACATGGCATCTGATTTTAAGAATAAAGAACAGGATATTTCTTGTTAATAAATCTAAAGAAACACTTTTTTTAGCAGACCATTTTCCTGGACTGAATACAAGTGTTAGTATCAAACCTATTCTGAAAGATAAACATGATATTATATAAATGCTTTAGTAAGCTAGGATATGGAAGAACTAAGCTAATACTGCAGTGAATTTTTGTATGGGCATTTTAAAGTATTTTAATTAGTTAACTGATTGTTTTAACTAATTGGCTGCATGTTGTTTAAAAAGGTTCTCATTGAAATTGAGTTTTAAACACTGATGACTTTTTACTTGAAAGCTTTGTTAGTTTATTAAACTTCTTTATTTGAGGGCATTGGACTTTTTTGTTTTAGTTTTTGGACTGTATTTCTGGTGCTTTGAAATCCTTTAACTGCTTTGGTGATTTATTTTGTCTTTCAATTTATGTATAAGAAGCACTGTGATTATTTTTAATTTTTTGCAATTCTGCCCCACCAAAAAAAAAAAAAAAAAACAAAAAAAAGCAATTCTTTCTCTCTGCTTTATGCAAACAATTGAGATCAATTCATACAGATAATACTGACAAACTACAATTTCTTTAATTCAGTGTCTCTACCATTTTACTACACATTTAATGACAACCCAAATGACACAACTTCATGAATATGTTATATCTGCCTCTTTGAAAATAACAGGAATGGCTGCTTAAATTAATGACCTTTCCTGTACATTACCCTCTCCACTTTGATCATTTGCTTGACTTATTCCTGATGGCCTTCTTGAGACTATGAATGACTGTGACAAGCAGGACTTATGGACTGCTGTAAAAGTTCCACTTCTTTCAGGAATGATTTTATATTCAACAGGTATTACCTTAATTAAATACTTTTGGTTTTGGAATGCCTGTAAAACAACTATTAGAAGTGACATAAATAGACAGATGAGTACTGACTAACGATGAACTTCAGTTTTCTAAAATTCTTGTATACAGGTTATAGCTAAATACTGAGCAGAGTTCACCCACTTACCACCTTACTCATGTGTGCTATCTGTAACCCTGATGCTGCCCCTAACCCCAACCTTACACAGTACCTTACGAAAACCACTTTCCTTAACGATCCCACTATGCAAGATACTCATACACACCCTTCACATAAACATATTTTCAGAGCCGACCATTGGCTTGCACTAGACTGCTGGTAAAACTTTATAATGATGCATGGTTGTTACAGCATATTTGTAACTTTATTTTTATTTATTTTATTTAACCTTTATTAACCATGTAAATGGGTTCCTGTACATCCTTTTCAGCCACATGTTGAGTCATAAAGGCAAGACAAGACAGAATTAAAGTATTGCAGAAAAAAAAAGTAACACAAGTAATAAGATCATCAAAAACCTAGCTATTAGAGTAGAAAGAGGTGTTTACGCAACAAGAAACATTTTGAAAGTAATCTACAGTCTAAAGATATAACAGTACACCATTATACAACAATACAGCATGATAATGAAAAAGAAGTTAACAGACCAAGCTTAAATACAGCCAATATTTAACAAACCATTCTAAAGCACCGTCAATAGTAAATATCCAAATAGAAGAAGAAACTTCCCAATCAGAAAATACGATTTTACATACATAAATTAGTCCTAAAACAGTCATGACTGTCGGTTGCAGTCATTAAGCAGTGATTAATTAGTATGATAATTAATGCAAGGTAGCCAATATCTATGAATTAGTTACACTTGTTTTCTAAAAATAAGTGGCTTCTAAGAGCTCTGTTGAAGGACAGAAGTTTGCCTGTTACCCTGATGTTTTTGTGTACCTCACTCCGTAAACTTTTCAAAGGCTCTTTCACATGTGGAACTTAGGAAGGATGGCCTCTGTACTAGCATGCCCACACTATTTGTAAGGGAATGCACTTGTTCTCTAAAGTGCAGTCTGCCAAGTAATAGCAGGTAGTTACTCTCCTATTGTGTTAAATAACAGGGTGGCTCTATTAGTGAAATGGAGCCACCTGCTGGAGGTTGAGAGTAACACAAAGGTGTTCTTGATTACTCACTAGGTTGATACCTTAAAATCGTATTCTTTGTAGTTTGAAGGGGTGAATTGTTCCTTGAAGACAACAATGCTGTAATAGGAAGGCCAAACACCATTCTGGGAAGGAGCATGCTAATGCTAATGACACATCAGCCATTAACAGTTAAGAACTTTGGGATTTTCTAGGTTGCTTTGAGCTGCTGAAGTGCTTTACTCACCTGAGATTCAACATGATTCCAGAAAAAGAAAAAAAACATTTGATCAAAAATGATGCCAAGGTATGTCTGATGTGAGGTGATTGGAAGAGGATAATTTAAGGGGTCAGTAGTGGGAAAGTTATGTATACTTCTAATCTTTCTATGGGCACCAAACAGCATTACAGCAATTTTACTCCTGTTGATGGCAAGTTTATTCTCAAGTAACCCATTTTTTGTGGTTGCAAAAAGAATAAATCTGTATTAAGCAAAGTTCCATTTTTAAAATAGATAAATAAATAAATAAACAATAAGTAAAAGAAAATGACTGGTCAAGTACAGATCTAAAACCAAATAAAAATGACACCACACTTGGGTGAGAATCAGAGACACAAAACACTTTAATGACATTTATCACTTTGGTTCACAAAAATAGTAGATTTCATCAGAAGACAGAACTAATACAAATACAAATGTAACTATCACATGACAATCACATAACAAACAATCCATATAAATACAATAAATTATTTTAAATTAAAATTTCAGAACAGATGTTTCACATCTTGCCTTCAAAAACATTTGATATTTACAACAGAGTTCAATCCTGCAAATACATCAGCGTGTAAATAAAGATGCCATTTTGCTTCTTTTATTTCCAAACTGTTAATAAAATCCTCT
>NC_056726.1:46872212-46947212 GCF_019279795.1 Protopterus annectens | reverse complement strand
TTCATTAAGGATATCCACACCTCTAGGCTAGTTACACGGCATAATGCATCCGAGATTATCCAAGTGGAACTAACTCTGGGCAAGACTGCAATCCAAATTGTAACTTGCTACAGATCCCCCACCATGCCCCAGGATTCCCACTCCTCATTCCTTGATACACTGGAAAATATTAGGGTACAACCCAACACCCTAATAATGGGTGATTTCAACTAGCCCACCATTAACTGGGAAAACTACTGATGTACTAACTCTTTTGCTCAACGTTTTTTGGAATTCATAAATTCCAACGCCTTGGATCAACTTATCCACACCCCCACCAGGGCAGCAATGTCCTAGACCTGGTCATTACCAACATGGGTGACTGGTGTTCCACAGCAGAAGTCAATTCCTCGTTGGTCAGATCCGACCACAAGCTGATCAGCCTAGACATCCACATCCCACCTCCACCCCTCATTAGGGAAACCACCGTAAAAAAATTTCTCCAAAGCCAATTTCATGCTTCTTAAGACAGAAGTGGTAAACTTCACGATACCCATGCAGATGGACAATAGAGGTACAACTACCGAATCCTACACAAATGCACTTTATAAGCACTTACATGAGTGCATGGATGATGTTATCCCTAACAGAACCAAGATGCTATCCTCTAAAAAAAGGAAGCCAATCTGGTGGTCCCCTGCCATAAATAAACTCTACAACAGAAGAAAGAAACTGTTGCAAAAAAGAATAAAATCCCATGACTGGAAGAACTCCCTGGTCAGCCTCAGTAGGAAGCTGAGATCCCTCATAAAATCCTCCAAAGCCAGTTATGAAAACAAAATCACCACTGATTCTAAAAACAACCACAAAGCATTCTATAGCTATGTCAAGAATCTCAATGGCAACACCCAGATCCTCTCTGAGTTACAGCACGATGACACTAAATATACAGAACCAACTGATATTACCAACATCCTGACAGATAGGTTCAGTGCTAACTTTACCCCTCCCACCCCCTAAGGGGCCCATCTCTATACTGGAAGAATGCAAAGTTCCTGTAATTATGGCTGCACAGGTAAAAAACACACTCTCCAAGCCAAGAACACAGCATTCATGGGACCTGACAACATCCCAGGCTGCGTTCTACATGAACTACAGAATGAACTGGCACCCCACTTAAGCACCATGTTCAATCATAGCCTCACCTCAGGCTTTCTGCCCACTGAATGGTGCACAGTTACAGTTATCCCACTTCACAAAGGGGGAGCCACCACGGACCCCAGGAACTACTGCCCCATTAGCCTGGTCTGCAAGGCCATGGAATGTATCATCATGGAACTTATAAACAAAGACATTGGTAATCTCCAAACTCTGGACCCCACACAGTTCTCGTTTGTAAAAGGCAGCTCATGTCTCCTAAACCTGATTGACTTCTTTGAAGCAGTCACCAAAGCTGTAGATGAGGGTAAGGTGGTTCACACAGCCTATCTAGATCTCGCCAAGGGTATTGAATCCATCCCTCTCTCTGGAATTATAGATAAACTAGGTAAATCCCTATGTCACAAGATGGGTTCGCAACTGGCTCACTGACAGAACCCACACTGTGAAAGTAGCCGACTCCAAATCCGACTTCAAACCAGTGACAAGTGGAGTACCACAGGGTTCAGTCCTGGGTCCCCTCCTGTTTGGTATCTACTTTTCTGATGTACAGGCTAACACAAAGGTCTTTGGCTAACAAATTTCACAGATGACTGCAAATTAGGAGCCATAATTGAAACTCCTAACGTTATGGACATCCTACAAAAGGGCCTCACTGAGACAGATGCCTGGTGTCAAAGCCATGGCCTCAAGCTCAATGCCAAAAAGTGCATTGTCATCCCCTTTGGTAAAAACTCTGTATCCATGAGCTACCACATAGGTGGTAGTCTACTTAACACTGAAAGTGTGAAAAGAGACCTTGGGAAACAGGTGGACAGTAGTCTCTCCTTTGATAATCACATCACCGCAGAAGTCAGGAAATCCTTCTACGTGGCACACCTCATCACAAAAGGTTTCTCATCCAGGAAAAAAGAGGTCATTGTTCCCCTCTACTCGTCACTCATTAGACCCATTATAGAGTACAACACCCCTTTTGGTATGTACCTCACAAGACATCTACAACAACTGGAAAGGCCGCAGAAATACCTCACAAATATTATTACCGGCCTCAAACTGATGCCCTACATAGACCATCTCAAAAAACTCCAGCTTTACTCCATCGCATATCACCTACTCAGAGGTGATCTCTGCCTAACATACAAAGCTATGTCAAACCCAGAGCTGTTGGACATGCTCCACTTAAAGAAATCCCAATCCCTCCAAGATACACGCTCTAGGGACCTAAACGTTGTCATCACAATGAACAGAACATGCTGGAGGGATAGAGTCCTGTCCCAGAGACTTCCCATACTCTGGAACAAACTATCTATCTATATCAAACAAAGCTCCTCATTAGCACTCTTCAAGAAAAATATTGATGATTGGATGGGAAATAGGAAATTCATCTCAGGGATCACCTCTGTGGCTCTGCTTGACAGGTTCACAGGAAAATAATCTTGTTGGGTGGTGAAAGCCAGGGTACCTTTTTGGCTAGGCTTGTATAGGCCCTAAGGCCAATAGCCTAGTACCTACCTATGAACCTATGAACCTATAGTCCTGCAAGAACAGGTAAGTAATGTTTTTCTAAATTGCCATTTACTGTTTTTATATTGCTAATTTGCTAATTATGTAACTGCTTAGTGTGCCGGGGTTTTTTGAATTGATTTGGAATACCTCAATTATGTTGTGAGAGTAGGGAAATTGTGTGCATTCTTGGCATCTACTCAATACTGGAAATGACACAAATGGTTTTCTGTTTGGCTGTTAGCTTCTTTTCCTGTGGATTTATATTGTTCTGTTTTATGTGCCATTTTGCTCTGTTTGGCTGGGCTGCTATGCAACAGTGCTACTGTTGTTACTGACCGAGATCTGCTTTACCAGATTTTATTTGAAACCAGTTCCTACAAGATCAAGTAATTATTTGTTAACCTAAATAATCTATGTTGTACTTCTACAATATTGCTAATTAGCCAGTTGCTTTACTGCTTAGTGCATCAGGGTTTTTTTTTTATTTTGTTTAAAACAACTGACCTTGTTTATCTTGTAAGATATGATTAACTGCTGGGGGTGTAGTTATGTGAGACATTGAAACAAATGACTTTTTAATTGGCTGTTCCCTTCTTATTGCTTTGTTTTGCATGCCATTGTGCTCCATTTGGCCTGAGCTGTTCTGTGCTGTGCAATGCATAGCGGCAGATATGCCCTTCACAGCTGCAAATAGCTGTTTCTAGCCATTTGTTATTAGTTGTTAAAATGTAGTTATTGATGTGGTGATTTCTAATCTTGGCTTCCACTTAGAGTTACACAGTTGTTCAAACTTTACCATACTACACCTAGGGGCCATCTTACAACACCAACATGCAATCTCCAACTCCCAATAGATGGACAAATATTTTTCTGCACCAAGTTGTACCCCTCACCCTTTTCACAAAGTACTGGCAGTGTTTTCATCAAGGCTTAGCAGTACAGGGAGAAGCCTTGCAGTGACAAGTTGGATCAAAGATAAAACAGATCTTTTTCTTTTGGCTTTTCCCGGTGTGGGGTCGCCACAGCGGATCACCTGTCCGCTCATGATTGGCACTGAAGTTTTATGGTGTTGAGTTGCCAGCCTAGCACCCAACCTTCCACAGAAGGCACACAAATGCAGACACTCATGCTTAGGGCCAACTTAGAGTGTCCAATCCACCTATAGCATGTCTTTGGGATGTGGGAGGAAAGCAGAGCACCCGAAGGAAACCCACATGACCACAGGGAGGACATGCAGACTCCACACAGAAGGCACCTCAGCCAAGGATCAAACCAGAGAACCTCTTGCTGTGTGGTGGAA
This sequence comes from Protopterus annectens, assembly GCF_019279795.1. Lineage (NCBI taxonomy): Eukaryota > Metazoa > Chordata > Ceratodontiformes > Protopteridae > Protopterus > Protopterus annectens. The sequence goes on along the minus strand of NC_056726.1, from coordinate 46,943,269 downwards.
ATGCTAACCGCTGCACCCCCATGGCCACCCTCATCAAAGATAAAACAGATAACCCTCTATAAATTTCATATCATTACTAACCCCTGCTGGTAGGTATATGGTTAAACTCATAAGACTATATATTATATATATATTAGTATATTAGGCTGGTTACTGTTAAATCATAAAAAAAAATCTAGATTATTTATACATTAAACATGATATTATGCAATGACCCACTTATGGGTATGGGTATAGCAAGATTTACCCATAGTTGGTGTGGTTTGATCACAAGGGCAAAGCTTAAGTGATTAAACAAAGCTAACCATAGGTAAATCCTGATATAGCGCATCCACAAGTGGGTTATTGCTATTATGCAATGACATTATTTAAGAAAGAAATTGATGCCCTTCCTTAAATAATGCCTTTGAATAATGGTGCTGTAGTGCTCATCTGCCTTTTCTGATGTATTGTGCATGTGTATGGGACTTACACTCCCACGCTTGCACAATACATCAGTGCAGAGCAGGGAATGCAACAGAGAGAGAATGTCTGTTGCTGTTTTTTTTTTCTTTCTTTGGCCAAGATTTTATGAAAGATAGCCTAAATACCAGGAAAATTAGGCACATTTTTTATTATTAATTTTTTGGGGAATTTACTTGATTTGTCTTGTATTTTTTTGTCCTGTGAGCATATGCCAATAAAAAAGTTTGGCCCTTCAATGGTACTTCAGCTTCTATTGGTATATGCACGATTTACAATGGGCACATTGGTTGGGCTGTCAAATCAGCATGCACATTTTTGTATAACAGTCATCCATTATTGTATAATACTGGATGAAAAAGATAGAACTCTCTAGCTCACCTACTATACACTAGTTCACCAATGTATACCAAATATTGGAGTACAGGAGACCACAGTCTGCTGTTCCACCATCTATTGCCATCGTAACACTAGGCGCCCTGAGGCAGTACACAAACAGCCTTATGCTTATAATCAGTTACTCTTACCATGTATTGAATCGAGGTGTGATAGGTATAGATACTTACAAAATATGGAGATTAGCTTCACATCAGAGTGTACCCACATCCACCTCATACCAGCATGCTATTCAAATAATAAGACCAATAAGCCTTGTTACTTTGAGCTGCTGAACAAATCTCTCCCTAAACCTCAAATGTCTCTGAGGCACTGCTCTGACATACAAATTACACAGCAACACAAAGATACTTCACCAACTACATGTATACCACCATTCAATACTAACACCACAAACAGCCACCTAGATGACAGTGCAAAGTCCTTAAAACTACTTCGACAAGCCACAACACATGGAAACCTCATAGATGTGACTCCATAGTAAGCTGCACAGAAGCAAATCTCATAATGCTGAATAAAGAATAAGTGACTATATGTTGCTTGTCAGAAGTCAGGGTTGTACAAGTTACTAAGCCACTCAAGTCCATTCTCATCAGGTACACATAAGACATGGTTGTCATTCATACTGCTGTGAATAATTTGGGACACACATCATTATATGAAGAGAGACACAATGGAGCTCTCTGAACATGTATCTGAGGCTGGTATGTAACTTGTCTTGAACAGCATCCTACCTTTTCTGAGAACAATGTCATAACAAAAACAAAAGATAACTAACTTCAGCAACTGATGCCTCTCCAAATGGGTCCGATGTGTATCAGCCTGGAAGAGACAGTCCTATCTGATTTGCCTTGGATGGTCTGTATCCCTTTCCTCAGTGTTTTCATACACTGGTCAAAACTTTCTCCACACACTTACTGCCATTTTCAGCCAATATCAATTTTCTCTGAATACCAACCTAGCAAAACCAAATTAGGGTATTAAAATATAGCTGTCCCCCCTTTGAAGTTCTAGAAAATGTTGACATTTGCAATGTCACTAAAACATGGTTCCAATGTGTAGTAAACACACCCTCCTTACCAGAACTCAGTGCATACTTCTTGTTCAGACTCACTACTAAGAGTGTCTCTGTTACAGGTGACAGAGTGTCTATCTCCCATCACATTAAGACTTATATGGAAAGATGAAATATCAAACTCCTCCACATTCTAGTAACTGCTAATAAGATTGGTCACCATCTACAGAACCCCCTCTTTTGACACATACAAGCAGTAAGGCATACCTAAATAAATTAGAGTATGTCACCATTAAGCCAGATACAATTATTCTTGGGGATTTCAACTATCGAAGCAAGAAAATGGAAGACATACAATATTACACATAAATACATGTGATGCTTCCTGGATGTCATCAGTGGAAACTCTCTGGACCAAGTAGTTTAATCCTCTGCCATGGGATCAAATTTACTGAATGTGCTTTTCACAATAAGAACCCCATTATGGAACAGTCTTGTAATTACCCATCACAGTTCAGATCTGTCCACTGCTCAGTAGTATACTCATTAAGGGCCCAGCCCAAGCTGCCCACAAACCCTAATATCTTTAGAGATTTCTCATGGGCAAACCCTATACTACTAGCTGATGACATGAAGCTATTTAAGAGATTTCCTTCTTTGTGACAAATACCCAACACTGCTCCATTTAAAGATGGTTTCCATTCATGCACCAGAACATCAGTCCCAATCTAACACAAGTACAATGCCAAGTTTAGAAGCAGACCCTCACGGTGGAATTATAGTATAAGTAAACTATTAAAAAAAACTGAAAATCCCACATTCCAAAAATGAATGCCAAACAAGAACTAATCAATACAAAAAAAAAAAAAACAGCACCAAAGATATTTGAAAAAATACAGGCAAAGATGTCTGGATATGAAAATTTTCATAATACAAAAAATAAGAAAACAAGAAGGAAAGTCGAAAAGAGGATTAATAATGGAGAAGTTAAAGAAACAAAAACTGAAGTTATGGATGACCTGCAAAGTGAAGGACTTAGTGTAAAAAGTCCAACTCTGGTAACATGACAGCATAATGGAACAATGAGATCATTTGCCACATGAAGATACTCTGGAGACGTCATTAGGAAGCCAGTACAAAAGTTCAGTTGGAGATCCACAACAGGGGAAGGAGCAGGAAACAGTGGGAACTCTGAGGCAGTCAATGTTGTAGAGTGATAGGCCAGTGAGTCACCTTATGAAAGTGCAATGGATGACAGAGAATGCAGCTGAAGAGACTATGTCATGGGAAGATGTTCTGGAACTTTCTGTAAAATGCCCTCATAAAATAGAGAATAAAGAATGTGCCCTCAGCTTAGAATAAAATAAACTAAGGAAAGAATTGCTTGATTTGAATCAATAGACATATTAAGACTGATAAAAGAAATAGATTATAGAAAGTCAATAAGACACAAAATATTAGAAGTCAGATAAAACAAATGAGCACAGTAATCCAGAATATTAATAGAAATTCATGTAATATAATAGAAGTAAGGAGAATATATTACTGTGCAGCTAAACTAATAACCAATAAAGCCTTATCACAAAAACACAGAGCAATAACAGAAAGGAAGGGAAGAAATCAAATGCCATCACGGAAGCATCAAAAAGAGAAAATCATAAAGCAATTAAAACAAGAAGTGTCACTGTTAGAAGAGCATAGAATAGGGAACAAATCAACAAAAATACTTAGAAAGATAAATGTGATAAAAGCAACATGCAGTATCAACAGACCGAGATCTATCATACACTGCAAACAATAAACTAAAGATATCAGCACAGGCAGAAACACTTAGAAGATTTGTAGGCAAATATAAAGAGAAGTAGAAAATGAGCAATTCATTGATGACCCCAAAAAAGTTTTATAGAGAATTTGGAAGCAAAGCAATAGGAATAGAAACACTACCAAAAAAAGAAGAAATAGACATATTTTAGAGAAATATCTATGATGACCCTGTGGAAGATAACAAAGATGCTGAATGGATAGAAGAAATAAAAGAAACAGTAAAAAGTTCAGATGTACAGGATATGAAATGGGATGAAGTAACGGCCAGATAAATTGAAATAAAATTAAGAAAAGCTCCTAAATGGAAAACCCCAGGCCCAGGTACAGTACCTAACTTCTGGCTAAAGGTATTAAATTCTTTACATCAAGATTTATCCCTGAATAAGAACTACTTATATATGCATTCCAGACAGACACAAACCTGGTTAACAACAGGAAACATGATACTCCTCCTTAAGACTGAACTAGCAAGCTATCCTGAAACTATAGACCAAGAACTTGCCTTCTGATGATGTATAATCTATATACTGGAATTGTTGCTGACACAGTTTATAGTCATTTAAAAGAAAATACAATCATGGCAATAGAAAAGAAGGTTAAAAAAGGAAAGTCATATGGATTAAAGGGTCATTTGTTGCTAAAGTCATAATAAAGAATTGTAAAAAGGGAAGAATCTAAGTATAGTATGGGCAGATTACAAAAAAGCATTTGACAGCATCTCACATTCATGGATAAAGGATTGCTTACAGATGTATAAGATATACCTTACACTGATCGATTACATTACAGCAACCCTGAAACAGTGGCAGACCACTTCACATTTAAGCCATGATAAAGGACAAATTATTATTCCAGGGATAAAAATTTAAAGGGGGATATTCCAGGGTGACTGTTTGTCACCGCTGCTCTTTTGTCTTGCCCTCAACCCATTAAGCTGTGTACTTAACAGATGAGGTCATGGTTACAATTTGGCTCCCATACAACAAAAAAGTGAAACAGTTTCTTATCTTCTTTTTGTAGATGATTTAAAACTGTATAGATCATCAGATGATGAGCTGAAAGCACAACTACAAGTGGTCAAAACTTTCTCAGATGATATAAGAATGTAATTTGGTCCTGATAAATATGCAAAAGCAAAATTTAAAACAGGATAGCTGCAGCACCAAGAAAATATCATTTTGGACAGGGATGTGATTTAAAGGAACTTGAGCAGGAGGGAGTGGATAAATATTTGGGAAATGATGAAGGATCAACAAGAAAATGTGAACAAATATGAACAAAACTCAGTAAGGAATATTTTATAAGACTACAATTAATACTGAAAACAGCCCTTACATCTAGGAACAAAGTCCAAGCTCTCCTGTTCTAACTTTCAGTTTTGAGGTGATTGACTGATTCCAAAAGGTATTGGATCAGTTGGACAGGAAAACAAGAAAAATGTTTCATGCTTATCAAATGATATATATAAATCAGCGTATACCAAGATTATATATTCCTTGTTCTGAAGGAGATGTGGGCTTCCTCAAAATTGATTACATGTATAAATCTGCAATCATAGGACTGCATACATATCTGCTTATCTCACAAGATCCAAACATAACAAAAGTTTTAAAATATGAGGACAACAAGTCTAACATGACTTCCCTGCTTAATTTAGCAGAAGCATATAGGTGTTAAGTGGCAATGGAAATCAAACCAGAAGCAGACAAAAATCAGACAGCAACTGAATGCGCCAAAAAAAAACAAAAAAAAACATAGAATATAAGGAGAAGGATCAGATGAGAAGGCAAGAAATGTGGAAAAGGCATAAATAAAGTTGCAAGTACAGACAACTCCTAGAACAACCTCATGTTGATCAGGATCTGTTGGAGGAATGGTTAAGAACAGGTGAATTTAACCCAAAAGATGAAAGGCTAATATTGGTGGCCCAAGATAGTGGACAATGAACATGCTGATCTGGAAAGTCCACTGAACATGTGGAACAAACAGACAAAAGTAGGTTTTGTGAAACAGAATTGGAAACAATCGCACATCTTGTTGCTGGGTGTGATACAGTAATGAAAGAGGACCTGTATACTGAAGTCATAATAATGTATCAAGATTGTGGTATTGGGGATTGTTCAAGCATTACAATACTTGAAGTGGCTGAGAAGCATTGGGAACATGAGCCACAAAGCATTATAGAGAATGATGACATTTATAACATACTGCATCACCCATTAAAACAGTTCAAAAACAGATGCGAGAAAACCCGATATAACCTGTATATACTGATTACAGTGTTGTATGTACAAAGAGACACCAAGTCATAAAATACCATGATTTGCAGGCAGAAAATCCATGCAAAAAATAGCACCAAAGATATTTGAAGAAATAGTATAAAAAAGATATTTAAATAAAGAAAAAGAAATTGTTGCCATTAGGGAAAAAAAAAAAAAACGTAAAATCCCACATTCCAAAAACAAGCTCAAAAAAGGTTAAACAAAGAAATTAGGTACCAAATCAAATCTATCAGGGATAGGTATGAAATGAAAATCTCCAACTCTGTCAAGGACAACCATAAGACCTTTTTCAGCCATGTTAGAAAGCTTAGGTAAATTATCCAACATTGGATCAAACTAATACATAAAAATGGCACTCAGTAAGCTCCTAAGGACATAGCCAAAATACTAGAAGATACATTTAGCTCAAACATCTCCTCCCACCCCTGCACGACATCATGCACATGACTGTAGGATCACTGTGGCACAAGCCCTCTTCAAGGTTAAAAACAGTAGCTCTGTGGGTCGTGACAATTTGAAAGGTTATCTGACAATGTGAAAGTTACTTACTTAGTATGAAGCTCTCTCTCACTGGCTTCCCCCAGAATCCATTCAAACTCTGCCTCTTGGGTAATTTACTAACAGAGTGATTCTGGCAGCTACAAACCAATAAGCCTTATCTGCTTTCTAGTAAGCTAAAGGAGCACATTTTTATAAAATTCATAAATAAAACCTGTAAGGTAATGGGATGCATTAGTAAAGAATTTGTAATCAAAGATACTGGCAGCTTACAATCCCTCAACTCAAACTAGACAAGATTTGTGAATGGAAGATCCTGCCTGTCTAGCAAAGTGGACTTCTTTAAAAAAATCACTGAAGCTTTAGATGAGGGCAGACAAGTACACACTATTTACCCTGAAATGGCAAAGGCCTTCAATGCCATTCTACAATCACACATTATCAAAAAACTAATCAAACTGAATGCAAACCCTTATGTGGCCCACTGGACAGCAAGCTGGCTCACAGATAAATCCCAATCAATTAAGACTGGGGGGCATGCTCACCTCAAAAAGGCTTGTTACTAGTGGAGTCACCATGGCTCATTATTAAGCTACTTCAAATGCTGATGTCAAAAGTCTTTAGATGACCAAGGTGTCTGTCTCAGTAAGGCCATTTTGGAGGATGTCCGTGTCAGCCGGAGAGGTAGTTATGGCTCCCAGTTTGCAGTCATTGGTGAACTTGGTTAGCCATAGTCTTCCTGTGTTTGCCTGTACTTCTGAGAAGTATATGCCGAACAGTAGGGGTCCCAAAACCAAGCCTTGTGGGACACCACTTGTGACTGATTTAGAGTTGGACCTGGAGCCCACTATTCTTACCGTGTGAGTTCTGTCTGTAAGCCAGTTGGCAACACCTCTCATGACGGAGGGGTTTATGTTCAGGCTGGTGAGGTTTTCTGTAATACCCGAGTGGGGAATGGTGTCAAAAGCCTTGGCAAGGACAAGGTAGGCTGTGTGAACAACCTTTCCCTCATCTATGGCCTTGGTGACTGTCTCGAAGAAGTCAACCACGTTTAGCAGGCATGATCTGCCCTTAACAAAGCTGAACTGGGTTGGGTCAAGTGTTTGGAGGTTCCCAATGTCTTTGTTAATGAGTTCCATGATGATGCGCTGCATAGCCTTGTAGACCAGGCTAGTCAGGCTTATGGGGCGATAGTTACCAGGGTCAGTTGTAGCCCCTTTGTGGAGAGGAATAACCATTGCTGTGCCCCATTCTGTGGGCACATAGCCTGTGGAGAGGTTGAGGTTGAACACCGTGTTTAGGTGGGGGGTTAGTTCGTTCTGTAGTTCATGCAAGACACAGCCTGAGACACCATCTGGTCCCATTGATGCTGTGTTTTTGGCTTTTGAAAGGACTGTTTTCACCTGTGCGTCTGTGATTTTTGGGACACTACACTTTTCCAGTATTGTTGTGGGCCCTTTTGGAGGTGAGAGGAGGGTGAAGTTTGCACTGAATCTATCTGCCAGGATGTTGGCAATATCAGTAGTTTCAGTATATTTTGTGCTATTTTGCACTAGTTCAGTGCATAACTGCGAGTTGCCACTTAGATTCTTAACATAGCTAAAGAAGGCTTTGTGGTTATCTTTTGAATCATTGGCTATTTTTCTTTCGAAGTTAGCCTTGGATGATTTCATGAGGGACCCCAGTTTCTTACTGATACTGATCAGGGATGTCTTTCCTTCTTGGGATTTGCTTTTTTTCTGAACTAGTTTCCTCCTTCTATTGTATAGCCTGTTTATTGCAGGGGTCCACCAAACTGGTTTTCTTCTCTTAGAGGAGTGAGTCTTGGTTTGGCTAGGGATGGCATGATCCATGCATCCTTGAAGGTGCTTATAGAGTGCATTTGTAAAGGTTTCTGCATCTTGGGCAGCATTATCCTTTAGTGTGGGGGCTATGAAACTTACCACCTCTGTGTTGAGTAAGGTGAAGTTTGCTTTAGAAAAGTTTTTTACTGTGGTTTCCTTAGCTGGGGTGGTGGTGGGGTGTGGACATCCAGAGTGACTGGTTTATGGTCTGATCTAACCAGTGACGGGATGACCTCCAGTGTGGAACACCTGTCGCCCATGTTGGTGATGACCAGGTCCAATATGTTTTCACTTCTAGTAGGGGAGTTTACCAGCTGATCCAGGGCGTTTGAGTTGATGAATTCCAGGAAGCGCTGGGCCTGGGAATTTATACTCGAGTAGTTTTCCCAGTGAATGCTAGGGTAATTGAAGTCACACAATATCAGGGTGTTTGGTAGGACTTTCATGTTTTCCAGTGTCACCAGAAAGGTGGAGTGGTTGCCTTTGTTTTTTTTTTTTGGACAGCACCTTTTTGCATTTATTGTAGAGTTTGTTTATGCTGGATGTCCACCATGGCAGCTTGATTTTACTTGGATTCTAGCTTTGATTCTTTCCAGTACAGATGAGTCTACACATTTATGCAAGTGATTGTACATGGCTTTAGTGTAAGCTTTGGTGTAGTTACCACTTCCAGCTGGGGGTGGGTCTTGGAATGCATTTATATCTTCACGTAGGAGACTATAGTTTGCCTTGGTGATGTTTTAGTCTGATTTAGCCCTTTGTGAGTTCTGGTGTTAGTGTCAGCTCGAAGGTGATTGATTTGTGGTCAGATTTAACTAATGAGGGTCCGACAGTTTTAGTAGTGCATCTGTTTGACATGTTAGTGAGGATCAGATCTAGCATGTTTGTTCTTCTTGTCAGTATATGAACAATTTGTTTGAGGGCATTTGAGTTAACAAAGTCAAGCAACTTTTGCACTAATGAGTCAGGGCTAACATAGGTTTCCCAGCTGATGGTGGGATAATTAGAATCCCCTATAAACAGAGGTTAGGTAAAGTAGGCTTCATGCATGTTATGACCCATGGAGGGGTGTCTATAACTGGCTGTGAATTGAATATGGGTCTTACCCTCCATAACCTGAAATTGGAGTAACTCCATGGAGTTGTCCAGTCTAACTAGATGACACGTGAATTTATCTCTACTATAGACAGAAATACCACCTCCTTTGGTTCTCAAACGTTCATTTTGCAGACTGAAGGTGTGGAAGGCATTGTAGCCTTGCAAGGCCGGGATACTCTCTAAGGCCTTGAACCTGGTTTCTGTGACTGCACAGAAATCTACATCTTCCAGTGGCAGAAGTACTTCCAGGGTGTGCAGTTTTTGGTTTAAGCTCCTAGCTTTTAGCAACATGACCCTTATATTGTTATAATTGGCAAATTTCATGTTTGTTAGTTTTTTTTTTGAGACCTTGCCTAAAAAAGATACTATGAGGGAGGCAAGGGCCTTTGCCAGCAGCCGAAAGCCTAGAGGTGCCAGGTGCAAACCATCTCTGGAAAAATCATGAGGTTTGTCGACAATGGCATCCTAGGCTGACAAAAACTGGATCCCCTTTGAATGACAGCAAAAACTAAGCCAATTATTGAAATAAATCTTTTTTTGTTTATACTGTGGCATCATTCTAGGTGAGGGTAGTATGCTACTCAAGGCAAGTGACATACCTACCTGGGACACGTACTGAGAGAACTCAATCATGTCTCTCTTCATATAGTTCAGTGAAGTATGTCTCAGATTGTTCACACCAACATGAACTATGACAGAGTCATAACGGTGCTTGTTGCTGAGAGACCTGAGTGCATGCGCGATTTGATGAATCCTGGCACTAGACATGTAGCTGACTGTGACTTTCTCCTTGTCCAACCTGGTGAGTGGGACATCCATGGGTCTTACTACTGAATCTCAAATGACTAGAAAATTTGATTTTTGAGTGTTAGCCTTTTGGACTTGGTAGGTCATACACTGGTGCTGCTATATGACATGGGTGCTGTGAGAACTGTTAGTTGTAGCAGTCTTGTGTTTTGCAGGTCTCTGATGTTTTGGTAGGCTTTCTAAGAGAAAATCTGCATATGCTGATTTTTGAGTTAGATGCATACTATGTGTATGAGTAGTGGTACTATGTGCATGTATAGTGGTCAGTAGGTTGACAACCTCTTCCGCATTACTGTTTTGAGTGAGAGAGAGCATAAATTCAAGATTCTTGGTGTACATTCATCCCTCACATTCTGTACTAGACTGAGTTATTAGTAGACTGTTGTTGCTGTACATGAGGCAATTGCTACACTGCCTCAAGAGACCCAAGTCAGCATGGCTGGCAGGAGAAACAAGGGTAGTCCAACTGTCCATAATGCTAGGTTGAAGAATTTATCACTAAGGGAGGCTTTTCAGTATTGATCAAGAAGGAGCTCAGTGGATGGACATTTCTGCCTGGGTTTTGTATTTTTTATGGTAGTTTAATAGGTTTTAGGTCACTAGCATTATTTCTTTGATCAGGATAGTATTAAGGATGAGGGCTACACATGTTTTACAGCTGTATCTAAGGGAAACACTGTTGAATTAATCTGTCACAGGCTCAAATGCAGGGTTTAAATACCAGATGCTAAAAACTTGGAAGAAATGTTGAAAAGGACCAATGAGGATGCTTTCTCCAATCCCTAGAACCACTCTTTACCAGACAGGTTCCAATCAGCACAATCCTCTCACTACAGTGCAGAAAGACCACTTCCAATTCAAGATGTCCTGGAAAACATGCTGAGAACAAACAGCCACTAGAAACAGTCACAGATGCAGTAAACCTGTATCTAGACTATGCTACAGCTACTAGCTACCCTAGTTTCAGTGGGAAACACTAGACTAAGTTTAACAAAGCACAGTAGCACTGAGACACTAAAAAGCATTTAAAACAGCATTAAAGAAACCAGGAGAATATAAGCAATGCTTTAAACAGCTAACAAATCAGATATTTTAACACTCTTTGTTAGTCAACCAGTGTTCCTTCCCAGCCTGGTCTGTCTTTCTATGTCTCACCTTTTCCTGCATTCCATCTTTCTTTTGATGACTTCTTGGAATTGTGTATAGCACTAACAGATTTTCTTATGAACCTTATTTCCATACCTGGCTTGGCCACATATCTGTTCTGTAACACATGCTGGTTTGAGGTGCTGCAATTCTTCAACTCCAACTATTTCCTCTTCTTCATGAGATGTTAGAGCCCTGGGTAATTATTTCAACTATTGCACTTTTCCTCCAATCAACTTCTGGGTTTTCAGTCTGGTGTTTGCTGATCTTAGAACCTTCTCTTATCACTGCTTGTAGCTGATTGTGGCAGCCAGTGGTTTATGCTGTGGACCAACTGTTTCACTGAGGATGACTTGCAATTACTGATTCTACCCCAGTGCCCTTTCCTTATTGTTTGACCACTTTTGTATGTGATCTTGTGACTCTCTCTCCTTATGAACCATGTGCTTGTTACCTTCAGACCATTTGCCACACAGAAATCTAGAATGGCCGCTCCTTCTTTATTTCTTCTGCCCTACCCATGTGGACCCATGTAGTCCTATTCTGTGTATCCCAATATGTGCAAATTTGTCATCTATTATCAACAGCAATACCTGCTGTCCTGCTTTATATAGTAGGTCCTAGAACTGCTGTCTGAATGTACTACATTATCACAAACATGCTGTGGGTACATAGGCTAAGATTATGAATAGTGCTCTATCATTATCCTGAAGTCTGATTGCCATGAGTCTGTCACTACTTCTGATCACATCCACCACAGTTTTCTGAGGCCTCTCCCTCACCACTATTCCTACAACATTTCATTTCTAGCCTGTCCTACTCCTGAGTAGTAGGCCAAGTGGTGTCACTGCACTGCCCTTCTATCTTGTCTCCTATATCCATAGGATGGCCAGCATCCCCATGCCCATTTTGGCGAGTGAACACAACCAGATCACCTAGAGCCATATGTTTACAACATTGAGTGGCTAGCCCTGCTACAGCGTGCAGTCTGTGATCCATGTTCTCCTATCTTGAGGATACTGTGCACTACAGTAGATGCCCAAAGCAGTTGGTTTACATAACACCCCCCCCCCCACAGGGCACTATGTAGAGTTTGTGCTGCTGCTGCTCCCCACAGCTCCATCATTAAGTGAATTTGAGATGAAAACACTCAGCATGTTTTTAGGAGGTGGGATAAATCCCACAGAGACACAGGGAGAACATGCAAACTCCAAACAGGCATTTGTCAGCAGTCAGTGGTCAGGATCAATCCTTGAACCTTGTGCATGGGAGAAAAGACTTTAACCATTATGCCAACTGGATATCAGTCATGAATACATCCAACTTAATAAGCTGCTTAATTGGCATCATTGGGAAAACATGCTGTGATGTTTTTGCTGTTCTGTACTTCCCAGCAGCCATTAATGTCTTTGTATATATGACTCTACATTTTTTTTTCTTCAGAGTTAATCACAGAAACATAGTCTCTATGTGCCCAGGCCTGCTGGTGAACGTCAGACAGGTTTATGTTTCTCAGCACCAAATGCTGAAAGTCATCCTGGGGCAAGCCCACTTAACCAGTCCAAAAAAACACCTCACAACTTCTAAAAAATCTGGACAAAGCCAAAAATAATGGGGGGAGCCCAAAATTAGAGACAGATTTTAAATATTGCTCTTATAAATTCAAACATTTACTATAGAATTCATTTTCTGAAGGATATTGTGTCTGAAATCCAAATGTATGTCATTATTAAGTGATATTCTGCAATCCTCCAGAAAACCACAAAATTTAGAAGGAACAGACCAAAAATATGAGCAGCAAATCTGGACATTCCATTAACATCTGGACAGTTGAGAGGTATGACAACAAGTAAGACATCACATCAAAACACTTGATTAATTAATCCTGTTAATGCTTAAAGGGATACTACTACATAAAAACTGTAAGATACCCTAAATAGAAGTAAATAAACAGTTTTCATGTGCATTTGTCATAATATTGACTTCTCTGAAGGCACACTTTATAATTGACATTATTATTCAACCCAGGAGTGTTGTATGCATACAACTCTATTTGCCATTTCAACTCTCTAAATTCTAGTTCACCTTCCCTCTCACTATTAAAATCAATGGTTACCTGATCGATTACGCTTGAATTTTTTAAAAGTTTTACATTCAGATGCATTTTTGGCATTTTACATTCAGATGCATTTCTGGTAAGTGCATTGTCTAGTATTCCTGATTTTAATAGCATACTGATGTTTGTAAATTTGTGGTGGTGGTGCTGTGGTAGCGTTGTCGCCTCACAGTAAGACGCTGTCCAGTTCGATTCTCAGCTAGAGCGTCTTCTGTGTGGAGACATGTGTGAATGGGCATACCTTCATTGAAGGTTGTGCATCAGGCCTGGCAAGCCGGTACGTAAAAATCAACTGCCAATCATTAGCGGACCGGAGTTCCGCTGTGGCGACCCCTAACCGGGAAAAGCCGAAAGACACAAACAAACAAACTGATGTTTGTAAATTCTCCTCTTAAATTTTCTATTGTTTTTTTTCCAAAAAAACCACCTCACAGCATGAATACTTAGCAAGATATATGACATACTTGGAGTTACATGTAAAAAAACCTGGCACTGGATAAGATTTTTTCACTCCTGGAGACCTCAAAACAAGGGCCTTCATAAATGTATCTGCACATACAGCACTGGTGACATTTATAAGTACCCCCATTTAAAAAACTTGGGTTTATCTATTGTTTTTTTTCGAAAAGTGACTTGATGATATTAGCTTTTTTGTTGCAGTAGGTGGATTGGACACTCTAAATTGGCCCTAGGTGTGAGTGTGTGTGTGTGCCTTCTGTGGAAGGTTGGATGCCAGGCTGGCAACTCAACACTGTAAAACTCCACTGCCAATCATGAGCGGACAGGTGATCCGCTGTGGTGACCCCTAACTGGGAAAAGCCAAAAGAAGAAGAAGAAGTTAATAAAATAAGGTACAACTCCCTCTACTTGCTTAACGTCACCACTGACGCCCAAAATTCTCCAGCTGTTCTGTATCACCCTTTTTATAGCATCATTATCTAAGGAGAAAATCAAAGGCATAGACAGGGACCACTCCCAGATTTTGTTGCTCAAAAACTGACTAGATTGTATCTTGGCAGTTCACTGGTTGACAGTCTTTTCAATAATACCAGTGGGGTATCCCCTGTGTGTGAATCTATGTATTATGTAGTTCCTTTATAAAGTGGTCTAAAACTGATTATCTGTAGATAAACACTTTCACTTCACCAGTTGGCCCACTGTGTTTGATATAAGTGGGGTTTCTGGAAATGTGTCCAGTAACACAATATTACACTATTCAAGTATGCACCCTACTTATATATATTTCAAGATGTTGCTGTCATATGTCTATAGCAGTATGCCTTTGTAACCCTGCCCCATTGAAAGTAACCATGTGTATATGCATCTGATGTTTGCCAGAAAAGTGAAAAATATAATGATCACAGTAATTTTAATACACCTTGTTGAGCTGTAAACTTACATTACTCCTATAAAGTTATAATGACTTTCTTTGCACACCTCTGAGGGTTATGAGGAAAGTTAAGTAAATCATGATCACTATGTCCAAAGGCCCATTTTTAGACTAGTTAAGGTTCAGGGCAGGGAGCACTACTAAGTCTGGGTCAAAATCACTTTATACAGACTAGGGTGGGTTTTGGGGGTGGGGGGGTCACACACCTAGCTATATTGACTTCTCACACAAGCGCAGGCACACATATAATCACATACACAAACCATACCTCTCATCCTGGAAACATCAAAAATCTGGACAAGCCCCATGAAAAATAGGTACAAATCTGTATGCTGGTTAACACCAAATTTACATACATGATTATGTAACCCTGCCCACTCCAAAGGAATTGTGGGATACCAACTTTCAAACATAAACTGAAGAACAGACAACCAAAATATGGCACCAGAGTCCCCCTGTAGCCATTCCAATGTCCCATTACCAGTCTATTTTGCCCCATTTACCATAAACATTACTGTGTGCATACTGCTTCATTTCTACAATAATTATTTGGAGTTAATTTTTACATTTTATAGCACAATGCACAAACACTAATAGACATCTGCTAAACAAAGCTGCTAAACAAAGCAATACTGTCTCAAAATGAAAATAGACTTGGCATTAAAACTTCTCTGCCCTTGAAACTCACATTCATTGAAACCCACACCACATCCAAAGAAAATGCATCTGGCCAGTGGTGGATAAAGATTACCTTTGGGCTGTTTTCAAATCATTTTCTCCTTGCACACAAAACAAAAAACATATATGTGATCTTTAATACACCTTCCTGACTTTATTAAATTATATTACTTGTATAATACAGCACACTTGTTAGACAGAGCACATTTTAAATGTATTGTTTGATCATTTTTCTAGTAGGCAATGAAACAAAATGCATGAACCAATAATGACAAAACTGCCCAATTCAGAACATTTCCATCATAAAAGTCTACTTCCACACCCACAATATATATATATATATATATATATATATATATATATATATATATATATATATATATATATATATATATATATATATAAAATGACAGTAGTGTAAGTCACAGGCATCTTGCACAGCTTCTTATACTTATTTTCAATTTCAGTTTTTTTTTGGGGGGGGGACAAACATTTTGGAAAGTTGCTAGAATGAAATGTGTTACCACAATGCATTTTACTGCCAAGTCTTGAACCCAGGACCCTGTGCACTACAGTCAGAGCAACATACCACTATGCCAAATCAGCAGTTTCTTGAAAGATAGGAAGACTGAAACTTAAATGGCTATCATTTAATGAATTCAATTCTCACTTCTCACCATAGCTCTAAACCTCTTAGCACCAAAAACCTAGACAAAGCCAATAATGGGGGAATACAGCCCCAAAATAGGGTCAAATTTCAAATACGGAGCTTATAAACTTAGAAAATTGCTAGAATAAAACATTTTGTGTTACCATTTATTTTCTGAAGAATATGAAGTCTGAAATTCAAATGCCTGTCATTATTTTCTGAAGAATATGAATTCTGAAATTCAAATGCCTGTCATTATTTAGTGAATTCAATCCTTCAGTGATTTGCCACAAAAATCATTAAAGCAACAGATAAATTCTCAAGTGGCTAGGTACTTTAGGCTCTTTTTACCCTATACCCAAGGTACAGGGTTTGAGCCTGAGTACCTCTAGCTACCAGGTGTACTACACACACACACACACACACACACACACACACACACACACACACACACACACACACCTCTCTCTTTTCATTCAGTCAGAATAAAATAAAAAAAAATATGTTTCCTACCTCAACTGCTAGAGAGGTCATCTGTTCACCTTGATCTGACTCTCGCCGAGATCCATAGCTTGCAATCCATTGAATAAAAATGACGCTTGCTCACCATACATTTGAATAAAACCAACAGAATGGCACTCACAAGTGCATCCGCCAGCCAAAGATAGATCCTTTTAAAAATATGTTTCCCGCTTGTGTACAAGCCACAAATGTGTGCACTGTGCCCTTGAGCTCAATTCCACCAGGCTGGAAGCCCTGACGGAGCTGACGTAATTGCGCATGTGATGACATCAGCTCAAAAATGGGGAAAAATAATTAAAAATAAAAAAAGATGGGAAAAAGTTTGGAATAAAGGGATGCCACTCAGGAATTGTGGCCCCCCATTATTTGGACCCCAAAATTTGGTAAAAAACAAGTAATTCAGTATGGTTGGGAGGTATGACACAAACGCTCCCACATTCAAACACATACTATCAACACTGACACTGAAAGTCATTTCTATCTGAAAATATATTGATTTGCCACACAAGCGCGCACACACACACACACACACACACACACACACACACACACACACACACACACACACACACACACACACACACACACACACACACACACACACACACACACACAGATACTCTGTACATTTACCCATAGGAAAGTTTGAGTAATGCCAGTTAACCTACATCATGTCTTTGGAATGTTGAAGGACACCAGACCACATGGATAAACTCAGACAGATATAGTAAGGGCATACACACTCCATACAAAAAAGAACACAGCCAAGAATTCAGTCAGATCTGTGCACTGCAAGATGATGCTACTCACTTCATCAAGGCAATAACTTTATTGTGAGCAATGCTTATATCTCTGATGGAAAGCAAAAGTAATTATGGCCAACTTGTTACTCATAAATACTGTTCACCCTCCACCAACCCACAAACTCACAAGCATAAGCCACATACATAATGGTTTTACATAAATACTTTGACATTGATCGTGACATATCAGACCAGGACCACTGTTTAACAGTGATCAAATAGTGGCAGAGATAAGTAAATTGCCTCCACAGACAGCCTCCATACCCATCACTTGATTCATCAAAATTGCTGTGTATAACTCAGATATCAAAGTGTGGCAATTAATAAATAATGTTTATAATAATAAAATATTCCATTCTACTTCACACAAATGCATGTTATGTTTGCAAAGTTAGATCCATGACTGCTTAAACTGAGTAAATAACATGAGAGACAGCTACAGTTGATATAAAAACTGTACACACACCTCTGTTAAAATGGCAGGTTTTTGTGATATTAAAAATGAGACCACAATAAATCATTTCAAAACTTTTCCCCCATTTAATGTGACATATAACCTGTACAATTCAATTGAAAAACAAACAAATCTGTTAGGCTAAAAAATATTTTAAAAAATGTATGATAAGCTGGTTGCATAAGTGTGCACACCCTTAAACTAATACTTTGCTGAAGCACCTTTTGATTGAATTACAGCATTCAGCCTTCTTGGGTAGGAGTCTATCATCATGGCACATCTTGACTTGGCAATTTTTGCTCACTCTTCTTTGGAAAAGCACTCCAAATCTGTCAGATTGTGAGGGAATTTCTTGTGCACAGCCCTCTTTAGGTCACCCCACAGATTTTCTATTGGATTTAGGTCTGTGCTCTGGCTGAGCCATTCCAAAACTTTACATTTTTTTCTGGTGAAGAAATTCTTTTGGTGATTTAGATGTATGCTTGGGGTCATTGTCATGTTAAAAGGTGAGATTCCTCTTCGTCTTCAGCTTTCTAGCAGATGCCTGAAGGATTTGGGACAAAAGTGACTGGTATTTAGAACTGCTCATAATTCCATCCACCTTGACTAAAGCCCCAGTTCCATCTGAAGAAAAGCAACCCCAAAGCATGATACTGCCACCACCATGCTTCAATGGGGAGATGGTATTCTTTTGGTAATGCGAAGCGTTGTTTTTGTGCCAAACATACCTTTAGGAATTGTGACCAAAAAGTTCAACCTTGGTCTCATCAGACCGCAACATATTTTCCACATGTTTTTGGGAGACTTGATGTATTGTTTTGCAAATTTTAGGCAGGCCTGGATGTTTTTCTGTGTAAGAAAAGCCTTCCGCTTTGCAACACTACCCCATAGTCCAGACTTATGGAGAATACAGAAGATTGTTGTCACATGTAATACACAACCAGTACTTGCCAGAAATTCCTGCAGCTTCTTCAGTGTTGCTGTAGGTCTCTTGGCAGCCTCCATGACCAGTTTTCACCTCGTCTTTTATCAATTTTCATCACTGTTGTCCTATATCTTCTCCACTTTTTGATGACTGCCTTCACTGTGTTCCATGGTATATCCAGTGCTATGGAAATTTTTTTGAACCCTTCTCCTGATTGATACCTTTCAACAACGAGATCCTATGGTGCTTTGTAAGCGCTTTGAGAACCATGGCTTTTGCTGGAACAGACAACTGAGTAAATGTCAGGAAAATCCTACTAGGACAGCTGAACTTTATTTGGGGTTAATCAGAGTCTCTTTAATTGATGGCAGGTGTGTACCTAAGAAGACTGAATGCTGTAATTAAATAAAAAAGTGCTTTAACAAAGTATTAGTTTAAGGGTGTGCACACTTATGCAACCAGCTTATTGTATGTTTTTTATTTTTTATATTATTTCCCCTAACAGATTTCTTTGTCTTTCAACTGAATTGTATAGCTTATAGGTCAAATTAAATGTGGGAAAAGTTTTGAAATTACTTACTGTGGTCTCATTTTTTATATCACAAAATTCTGGCATTTTAACAGGGTAATGTACACTTTTTATATCCACTGTATTATTCATCCACAGAAAGCCACCACTACTACCGAACATTTATAGTCACTTCTGTATGCACTATGAACATCTGATTGCAATGAAAACCAATTACCACGTAATAAATTTCAGCTTTGATCCACAAAAACAGTAGCCACAAATCACATTAATCATGCAAAGCCAGAATAATAATCAAGCAGCATTTAGTCATGTTCTAACACAACTGCAACAATTGCAATTACTTTGTTTCTGAACATCTCAGATGTCCACATCTTATAAAATAAATGACTGTTTCAGCTTCATAGAGAAAGAATTAGGGACAAAGACAAAAATACTGGAGAAATAAAAATCCAAGTGTAGGAACATATATTAAATAGCTCTTACATACTTAGAGTTGATAGAATAAACATTTTGCATGGCATTCATTTTTTAAATGCTGGGAAATCAGAAACTCAAGCATCTGTCATTATTTAACAACTAAAGCACTGTACAACTGATCAGAAAAACAAAAATGTTATGATCAACTAACCAAAAATATAACAGAAACTTTGTGATGATCATATCTCTTAACTTATTTACTTATGAATAAGAGACAGAGATAAAATAATTAGGTGTGTGTATGTGTGTGTGTGTGGGGGGGAGGTAAATCAAGGCCAGTTTTTAAATATTCTAATTCATATTAATAGAACAAGTGTTATACTTTTCAAGTTCTTTCTAATGAAATCTGTGGCAGGCCTAAACTATTTGGAGAAAAAGGCCCAAAATTAGTGGCAAATCATTTAACATTTGGCTCAGAGGATTATGCTCGGAAATTAAAATTAGGGCCAAATCATCTGAAACTGTTACAGAGGATTATGGTACTGAAATGTTAATAAGATGCTTCATGTAACTGAAGAACACAGGATTTGATGCTTTCCACCTGCATTTGCTTGTGTGACTTTGACTAAGTTATCTAACCAGGCAGTGCTCATGGGTCACCCCTGAAAAGGGACACTTGTGTTCACTAGGTTTACCTGGTTAACAAACTTATAAAATAAATACATGTTTTAAATATTATTAAAATATAAAATTGTTTATGATGATTTATTTATTCCTGCAATATATTAAAAGATTTTCTCTTCCTTATCTCAAATGATGTTTGAATTATTTTAGAAAGAAGTCTCAATTTAGAGACAAAAACACTAAAACTTTAGATTCTTGGTTAGCTGATTGTTTGGGTCGATGTTATGGTGGTTTTAGTGTTGCAGTTTGATTGCTGCTGCTTATGACTTGTTTGTGCCTTTAGATGAAAGTGTCTGCTCCTTGTTGTGTCAATGAGGTTGCCCTAAGGTTCATCTCTTAGTGCTGTTTGTTTTTGTTAATACGGTAATTTGTACTATTTTGTTTTATGTATTGTATTTGTATATTGTTTTGGACCAGTGAAGTGACCCTGACTGGGTCACTTTCACGTTTGCAACATTTGATAGGCTGATAGTTGGCAGCAGGTTGATTGGTGCTCATGAGTTGAAACACGCCTCTTAATGTTTTTCCCTGCTTTAGATTTGCTGCTCTGGTCACTTATTGCTGTTGGTGGTGCAGTGAGTATATTAACACTGATAGGCTGATATTATCATCAGCCCAGATATGGGATTTAGTGTGTTGTTAGGAGCAATATTGCATTACTATATTCTTAGAGATGCTGCCCATTTATATGTTACACTCACTATCCCAAAGTGTTGGCTTGTGTATACTAATTTTATTGATTTTAAACACATCAAGTGGTTGAGTGATAGTAGAGGAGATTTTTATCCATTTGAGGATGTTGTCCACACCCCATGTTTTATATAACATAACTAGGCATTATTCTGAGTGGTCTTGGTACCGGTTGATAGTTTGGGTGCACATAGTTTTGTTTTTTGTTTTATGTTTTTTTATCCTTTTTTGAGCTAATAGTTTTAATGGTTTGTTTTCTAATACTGACTTATTCAAAAGTTTTAATAAGATCCACAGTGGTTGTCCCACTATGTAAGTCTTTTTGTTGATTGGTTCATTTACGTTGTTTAGGATTTTGATAAGTAAGTAATTATGTGCACATTGATTCATCCTTATGACTTTCCTTCAATTCAGATTGGCTAACTGAGAAGGGTTCTTTATGAGGGGTACTCTAAGCATGTGATTTGTGATAGGTTGCTATCTTTTAGTTTTGATAGGCGCTATTAACCATATTTATTATCTGGTTGGACTTTTTCAGAACTAAGAATAGTAATTGGTATATTTGTGACACCTACTGTGGTAGGCGTAGTTTACAGCTTTGAGAGTTTTGATAGGTTTAGGGTTTATCTTTATTGTTTTTGATAGGTTAGTTGTTAAGTAGGATACACTCTATTGGTTCAAGTTGTATGTCTAATCATTCTTATTCCTAAGTTTCATAGTTTATTGATTAATTGTTTTTATGATATGACTGGTTGAATTTTAATAGCCTTTGTATTTAAATGAGAATTGGAATTGTCCATTTTAATGATCTGATGTAGCGGCAATAGTCGTGAAAGCACTTACTGTGTTTCATTTTATTTTGCAATAAAAAGTTATTTCATTTCCTTCACATCAGTGGTGTTTTTTATAGATTGCTGTTACTTTTATACCACTGGGCAGCCACTGGAGTGATTTTACTGTTTGGATTTATTTGGATACTTTATGAATGTAATCTTGTCTATGGTCATTGTTATTCTCCTCAAGGATCTGCATCCAAAATCTCACTCTCTCCTTATTTCCTGAGCTCCCCCTCACTTCATCATTATCCCTTTCCACTTTTAATTATACCCTTCTGCTTGTGTTATGTATATATGCCTTAACTTCATGGCTGTAAAATGTTCCTTTAAATCAGGTAATCATAAACCACCTTGTTCTGTTGACCTTTTCCCATCCCAGATAAATTCCTTCTACTCCTTATTAATTATTGTCAACAATTTCTCATGTGGTTGATAAACATACGCCTAACTCATATATATAAAACCTAAAGGACTAAAACATTTTCACTGCTTGTATCTTAACTAACCATGAACATAAACAAGGGCTTCCAGTTTCTCAGTTTTTGTATTGTCTTTTGTTTAGCCTCTTCCCACATGTCCTTAGCTGCCATAAGAGAAGCCTCTTAATCCATAATCCTAAACACTTTGTCTGCTCATGTCCCTATAAATATATGTATTTCTAAACCAAGTTATGTGCATGTACATAATTTATGGCTATTGCCTTTGTCTTATCTTCATTATTTTTTTTATCTTGAAAAGACTTGAAACTGCTTTAAAATGTTCCGCAACACTGAAATGCCCTTTTCTGGATTCAAGTACAAAATAATATCATTTGCAATTAAAACCAATTGTTCTTGGTTACCATAATTATATCCTTGAATTTCTGAAATTTGTAAATAACAAAAGAGAAGGAGGACAACCCTGCCTGGTTCCTCTTTTCAAACACGGCTTATCAGAAATGAATACTTCCATTTTAATTATTACCTCTAATTCTTCATATATCCTCTTAATTAACTTTATTATTCTAACAGGGAATGCAAATGCTTCCACTGCCCTACTCATAAAATCCCATCTTGCTCTGTAAAATGCTTTCTCTGCATCAAGACTCACCAACAATAGTAGTATTTTCTTACATTCTGCTTCTCTCTGGATCATCCTTTTTCAATTAATGCTGTCAAATGTTTGCCACCCCTCCACAAAACAAGACTGATCAATATCTATACATTTTAGCAACACCATTGCTGTTCATTTAGCTATTATAGACAAACACTTTATAATCATGTTTAAAACAGAAATGGGTCTACATGAAGCTGTGTTTGATGGCTTTTTATCATTTTTGCTAATACAGCCAGCACAGCTTTCTTTTAAGATGCTGGGGATTCCCCTTCTTTTGAAAAAATACTAAACAAAATCTTTCAGATCATTCTCACTTTTTATCCCCAACTTCCAAACTTCCACAGGAATACCACCTGTTCTTGCAGACTTCCCTGCGAATTGACTATATATCACCATTTCATCTCATTTCCTGTCTTAAGTGTTAGTTGTTGCACCTCATCTTCCTCTAACATTGGAATAATTGTCTTCCATAAATATTTCCATATTTCTCTGCTTTATAAAAATGATCATAACCTTTCTGAAAATCTGTAATACTGCTATAGGATTTTTGATTATTTTTCTTGTCATAGGCTCCCTAGATTGGGTGACAAACATTTCTACTTTCTGTTGAATAAGTCTTGATGCTAAAAGTTTTTTGTGCTCTGCAGTTGTTTTCTTAAATAGTTGCTTAACAGCAATATTTCTAAAGTCAGGCATATTATCTAAATTTTCCCTTATTTTCTCTTTTAGAACTCTGCAGTTGCACCTCTTCTTGTTCTGTGAGATTCTTCTGGGAGGATAACACCTTGTATTCACTTCCCATAACTTCAGACTTTATTTTTTTACTGAAGTACTTACCATTCCATCTCTAACTTTTTCACAACTCCCACAATTAATTTATTGCAGCTGTAAACAGCTTCACTCCACATAAAGGTAGTCACCAATGAGAGAAACAATTGGCAACTTTGCAAATGCACGAAGAAATTGATGTAAATTTCACTCAGAACACAATGTACATAATTCCTCTAGCCAAGTTTTCTCAGCTGCAGACTTCACGTCTCCTACTGCATTCATTTGTTAGTGGAAAAAAAAAACCCAACAAACTAATATCTGTGCAGATGCAAGAAACTTAGCCTTTGGTATGCCTTTTAACATTTTGTTTTATTTTTCAAGCAAAAACATATTTATAGCTTAAGTCAAAGACATTATTTTAGACATTCACCCTTGTAAAACAAGAGAAATTATCTCAATTCTACATATAACACAGGCAGAGTACTTCTACAGCTCAACCCACCCTAACAGCCCAAGATCACATTATATTAACTGAAACTTGATTCTGTCCATCCTTTCTTGTTTTGTTATTGTGTAAAGTTTATATGTCTTAGAACTAAGAAAAACAACTTGCTTACTTTAATATCTTTAACATAGACAACATTCAGTGAAAACACCCCCCACATTTCAAGTTCCTTGAATGTACCCTATACAAAACTGCTTTATAATATAACATTCAGTTTATATATCATGAAATGTGTACAAATACTAATATGAATAAAATTATTTTACTTACAGTTACTTTTTCCTGTTTAGTAATACTAACTATTAATGACATAAAGTGGGGTATATGTTTTATAATCCATACATAGGTTTAACAAAGTCAATAAAATTCTCGCCCTTCTCAGGCACTTTTCTTGGAAAGGCATATTTCACAAATGCCACTGATGCTTTATAGTCTCCCATTTATTCACTAATTTCAGCTTTACTTGTCTTCTTCCTAAGCAGCTTCATCTCCCAACAGCAGACTCTGGTTCAAGTCCAAGGTACTCCTGTTATATGAGCTTTATTGTCAGAATAATGAGAAGAAGAATCAAATCCCTTTCTGCTGCTGGCTTATTTTTGTTGAATAAACTTTTCATGTTTTTGATCCTCTAGGAAAAAATATTCAGAAGACAGATAGATACAGCAGTTTGAATCTCACACCTGAATCTAACATTATGTGATTGCTGGAATAAATTGCTTCTCATCTGCAATTGTACAGTGAATAATCATTTTCCACAAACATTCTTCTGTCCGCAATTTTAAATACTTTACTTTTATGTCTCAGTTTTATCAGGATCAAGTCTTTCTGCCTGTATGATTGCATCTTTAATAATATAGATTTTGGTTGCTTTCTCGTGGCCAGGTTTGGAACATACAGTCAATGTGTCCTTTCACTTTACAAATCTTGCTGTAGAATCCCAGTTCAGTTGCATATTTATAATTTCAGCAAATTAATACAGTCTGTTCCTTACATTTTCTCTGGTATAGTAGAAAATCTCTGGTTTTCTCTGCTCGCTTTGTCTTCTAAATGTACTACTTTTGTAAACAACTCTTGAGAAGCCTCATACTCAGCAACCTTTTCTTCATTCCAACCTCTCATTTTTGCAATTATATCAATTAATCCACATAGCTAGTTAAAGCTTCTTCTTTTTTCCACCTTTTTTATTTGAGTTGATATATTTTTTCAATGCTTCATTTAAGTTGACAAATAAGACCTTGTTATTTAGCTAAAAACTGTGAGAAAATTCCCACACTGAATACAACTAAAGGCATAGTTTTTTTACTTTTATATGCAGTTATGAAGAGATAATAAACATGTTTTCCATATGTGTGTGTGTGTGTGTACACTCCAAAACAAATAATTTGACCTGGTAAACTAAATTGTAGCCAGCTTTATTTGGACTGGGTACAACTCCTGCAGATCACAGTTTTGACACAAATGGGCTTTTTCAATCTACTCTAATAATAAAGAAGAAACAGCAACCAAGTTTAAATACTACATTCATAAAGACACTTGACCTGAAGCAATCATTCAGAATAGCTGATACCGATCCACACAGTGAAGGAGGATTCTCAAAATGTATCTACCCATGTTAAATTATAGCATGGTAAAATACTGCCATTTAGTGAGAACCACAGTAAATTTCGACAATAAAAAAGAAAATACAAAGATTGTATCAATGCTCACTAGTGGTGTATACACAACTTAATAAAACAAACAATCAAAAAAGTAAATACATTCATTCAAATTTGGAGGATAAATATACCCATGAAGATCCATACATTTTCTGTTTTAAATAAATTGTGCCTTAGCACTTGTGTCACTATCTTTCCTTGCACCAAATCTATTTCCATAATGTTAAATGCATATACTTTATATTGCAGCATAATAAAATATTATGTCATTATTCCAGGAATGCTCTGGAAGATATTGACTTCTCTTTATAAAAGCAGGACAAGGCTCAATTCAAGCATCACAAAGGTTGACAAAGTTTATTTTCCCTACATTTCTTTTCTAAGCTGAATCTGTTGCAGGTTCTCAGATATGAGTTTTAAAAGCCAAACTTGGCTCATCAAAGACAACTCACATCTGGGAAGGTTTCAAGAGACTATAATTTACTGCTGCCCTTGTGGCATGGTGGGATAAAGCCCTGACTATGACCTAGGCAACCCAAGTTCAGTTAGAGGTTCAGGCAACTGACAGAAGCAGCAGACAGGTATGGGTGCTGCCATCCCAGTGTGGGTGATGGACCTTTGAGCGTCTACTGGGTCAATCCCTGGCAAAAGCTAGGGAAAGCACATTGGTAGGCATGCCTAACGAAAGTAATTGGGTGGTGACATGGCAGAACTGCTATGGAAGCAAGGCAATATGGTGCATGTCTCCACTGCACTTATGCCCCCCTGAGGGATACCAGGTCTGCAAAGAAGAGGGGGAAAAATGAAGGTCATAAGGACCCACCCAACAGATGCAAGGACAGCTCTCAGATGCCTAGTTCCATGAGTGGCCTCAGAAACACCTGACTGAAAGTGTGGATGGGGCAAGGAGATATCTGGTAGACCCAGAGTGGACAAGTACCAAAGTGCTGGGCTGGTGTCATGAAGGATTGAGGAGGGACAAAAAAAATAAGATGCACTGCATAAACAATGGCCTTGAGACTGTGTTCTGAAAGTTAAAGTATACTGTATTCAGCAGGGACTATAATAGGGGCAAAAGAGGTGGTCACCCAGGGCCCACAGCCTTATTGTGACCCATGACCAGTCATCACAAGCACTATGTTACAGAATAAACAAAACTGAATATCTCTGTTTTTCAAGGCCTGACCTGAATGTCTTCCATTCAGTACAGGAAGTTCCACCCTCCACCCCCTACAAGGTACAGGAAGTTGTAGTAACACGGAGCACTCTGCTTTACTTTAAAGACCATGCTGGATGTTCCATGCACACACACACACACACACACACACACACACACACACACACACACACACACACACACACACACACACACACACACATCCTTTGTTCTGTTGAATGTTGACAGTGTGTTTATTAATTAGTTGTGAGTAAACTAGGCAGCATAAAGTCTACAAGTTTAATGTTAATATTCTTAACTATTAATGCATTAGCATGCACACAGGTGTGAAGTGTACTGTGTTTGGGCTGCAGCTGTTTGCTTAGCACTTAATGAAGATGAGTAAGGCTATATTCTGTTAAAGAGCTGTTTCCTGTTGTGCCAGCCTTTTTTGTGACTGTCCAAGTTACTTCATCCAACAATACTCCTGGGTTGCTCTTGAAAAGGGAGACAGTGGGCTATCCCAGGCTGTTAACAAATATGTTACAAATTTGTCTTTTAAATTCCTGCACCCTTCACATGGCTGCTAAATAGTACTTCGCTATATGCTGTATGAGTTTGAGTACTATCACATCTCTTGTAGTTTAATGGATTGCTAGATGTATACACAGGGAAGATAAGTTTGCTATTTCAAATACTAAGTCTATTTCCTATGTCAAAGTATTTTTTTGTTTACAAAATGGTTGTCAGTGTTTTTTCTGTAAAATCTGCAATACAAGTTTCAAATGAAATCCACATTGCTATGATAATTTTAAAAGTAAAGATTAAAATAGTATTTATTCTGACAGGTTTGGACAGTGTTTATGCAATTGGAGAGACACAGTTGAGAAATGAGATATTCATATGGTTAGCAGGTGCCTGATTCATTACCCTGTATAGGGCCTCATTTGTCCATGATCTGGCTTTCTTGACTTTGAATGTGTGTGCTGCAACACAACAGCATTATCAGCCATTCAAGTTTGCCAGACCTGTACTCAGAGATGTCAGAGGCAACAGCTATTCCTGATGCCAGAAAAGAGATAGAGAAGTCAAAAATGAGATGCAGATGTCCTGCAAGTATGTAAGCCCAAACTAAAAAAAACAAACAGTATGCTGTGTGCAGTAGTATTTCAGATATTTGTATGACATGTGGGTTGTTAAACAAAAGCTGCTGCATCATTTCTATTATCTTTAATTGTTTTCTTTATTAATTGCACTAGAGAATGAATGATTCATTAGCAAGCCTGGGTTGTGTAATATAGCCTATACATGTTACATTTTAGTAGTCTAAATAGTTTGTATTTTAGTAAAATTTTTTTTTGCAATACCTTCTTTACAACTTCCAGGAATTGCAAAGGGACGGGCACTAGTCAGGTCATACAGTCTGCATTATTTGGTGTGATGAACAGATCTGTCTGATCTTTAGCATTCATTGTGTAGTCATTGCTGCATATTGCTGTGATACAGTCTTTTCTACAAGATTGGATTGTAAAGGACTTCTGCATTTAGTTAAAAACTGCTCCACTGGCAGTTAGCCCAGAGAACTAAAACACTGTCTTGTTAGTGAACTCCCTCCTGTGGTAATTGCGCAGGGTTTGAATCTTTTCACCTTTATTTGTCTTCTGTGTGACATTGAGCAAATAATTTTACCAGGCAGGCTAG
Source organism: Protopterus annectens (assembly GCF_019279795.1). Taxonomy (NCBI): domain Eukaryota; kingdom Metazoa; phylum Chordata; order Ceratodontiformes; family Protopteridae; genus Protopterus; species Protopterus annectens. Next base: position 46,914,318 of record NC_056726.1, on the reverse strand, counting down.
GCTCCTTAATGGTCTCCAGGACTGCAAGCTTAGTAACTCTGAACCTGTTGTTGCTGATTGCCAGTCACTCCCAATTGCACAGGTGGTGTAGTTTAGAAAATTTTATGGCAATATCACCAACACATCATTTTTAATGCAGCATAGTCAGCTTACTCTTCAAGGGTAACAAGCATTGCATTTGTAGATGAATTACTGAAATGCGATGTTGTTTGCCAGCAGCAGTAGTAGTTCTCTTTAATATGAAATTATTCAGATGACTTTTACTTCTGTGGAGATTATGCTTATTGAGTTAACATATGTTATCAGGTGGTTAATATTTCTTATCCTCATAAATATTTTTCTGTTTAAACTTGCTACACATAGCAGGGTTTTATGGCATGATGCTAGTGATCTTTCTACAATTTCACACAATTTATCCAAAGCTACAAATACATTGCATGTAATGTATTTCTTCATAACAACAAGGGATGTACACCATCAACAAAGTGGCTATAACTGATGGTGGATGTGGGGGACTATCTGTGGATTAAAGAATTCTAGCTCTTATCATCTGGTCATTTTTAAACAGTCTTTCATTTGACTTTGCAGGACTAGTTTGCATATGTGTGTGTGTGTGTGTGTGTGTGTGTGTGTGTGTGTGTGTGTGTGTGTGTGAATTAAGTTGGAATACTTTGGCTACTGTTTCTGTGAAACAAATTTGAAGTATATAACTTTGGTAATTGTTACTGGCATTATATTTTGACTCAGACATCTGAGAAGGATGCAGTCAAGAATGTAACTATAATTGCTGAGTTTGGGGTATGTATGTGGATATAAAAATGACACAGACAAGTAGATAAATTTAAATGCCATAAATTTGGCTTTTTTGCATTGATTTTCTATTGTGATAGTTTCTATGACTAGCATTTAGTGGGCTTTGGCTAATTAACTGAAAAGCAGAACACTTTGGCTATTGTACAGCTGTGTAACTGCATTGCTTAGGCACACACACACACACACACACACACACACACACACACACACACACACACACACACACACACACACACACACACACACACACACACACATTATAAAAAAGAGTTTCATGCATTATATCTGCAATATGTACCATGATTGTAACAGTTTATGCCCTATGAATAGAGATGACTTAATTCAGACATATCTTACTTTTATCTCGTCTTCTGTGTAGGTATCACTGGAACTTTACATATCATTTTCAAGCATAATTAGATAAGGTATCTGGTATTAGTTATGGGTGCTTTGAGGTACAGTGCTAATGTTCCATTGAAATTTAATCATTCTGACTCACACCACAGCCCTTATCTAGAATGGGTAGATACAAAGTTACACTGTTGTTTATCATTTATGCCAGTGCTTAATTTGGGAGCTAAGCACTATGAAGTGTTCATAAAGGGTGGAAAGAACTGATAAGTATGTCTTCTTAAAGGTGTAAATGGGTGGCAATCTTGTATACCTTTTGATCACTCAGTTTACAGGAGCTGTTCTAGGACTGATGTGCTCTCTCTGATCTCTGGACTGAATCCAAAAAAATCCAAGGCATCCTTTGAAATCCACAGAAAAAATAAGTATTTTATTCATTGTGCTGGACTTTTAAACTGTGTATTACAGAACTGCTGCCTACTTTTAACTGTTTTTAGCCGTTTGAACTATTTTGCTGTTTCAATGTTTCAACTGTTGGATGTTTGAGACTGTTTTTCCTGCACTTTATACTTTCTAGTACTTGTGATTTTACAGCATGGGCTAGATTCAGATTTGCTGAATCTAGACATTTTGGCATTATCTGAGCAGTAAAACCAGCCATCTTACATTAAGAGGGCCTCTGCACCCTTGTGGCAGAAGAGTGTAACAAAGAACCCATCTGAGTTGGAGATTGTTGGAATAAGGCTCAGTATTTAGCATTTCCATTGACCAGCTTGTTTGAAAATTGCTTAACTTGTTTTAAAAAGGGTTCTCACAGTTGCTACATAAACCCTGGGTTTGTGTGGGTTTGTTTCTGTTTTAACACAGCACCACAGAGTCTGGCAACCAACCACTGCTCTACTATTTTCATCTGAGCAATCCGAGGCACCTGTTTGCATGCAGTGCACCTTCATGCAGGACCACACAGTGGAGGTAACTACTGGCAGTTATAGACGCAAAAGCTAAAGTAGATTTATTTTCCCTCAGAAGCTGCCCATGCTCCAATGAGTCATTTAAATTGATCTTAGCTGCTTGGAGAGCACATCAGCTGGGCTTTCTAAAGCATTTGCCACTTTAACTAAAATCTCCTAATCCCCAACAGTCTCTTACTCCTTGAGAGCCTCAGTAGTTTAGACCCAGCATTAAGCCCCCAGTTAAACCATATCCTTCCTCAATAAAGTATTATTATAGTATTATGGATGGTCAGTTTTCCTCCATTTCTCCTGCCAGCCTGATTCACATGGGTATCCTGAGTCAGTGTAGCAATTGCCTCATGTACACTGACAGCCCACTACTCCTAAACCACTCAAGCTCAATTTGTGAGAGATACATATACATTAAGAATTTGGAATCCTTGGTTTCTCATTCATAGAACAATGACACTGAACAGGTTGTCAGCCCACATATTATACCTTCTGCACAAACCAAATTATCCACACATAAACCATCATAAGCAGAGGTACTCACCAGAAATTTACCTAAGCACCAGAGACCTCCAAAACACAAACATTCCACACTTAATACAGTACCAACAGCACTCAGTACACATAAAACCACAAGCACAAGTGTCTCACCAAACAAGCCCCTAAGGCAAAGCACATCTAAACCAATTTTTTGGTCATAGGCAACTCTATAGTGAGACACACAGATGTCCCACTCACCAGGCTGGACAAGGAGATGATTACAGTCAGCTGTCTGTCAGGTGCCAGGGTCTGCCAGATCACATATGCACTCAAGTCTCTCCACAACAAGTATAATTATGACTGTCATAGTTCATGTTGGTTTGAATGAATTCAGACATACCTCACTGGACTATATGAAGAGTGGCGTGGCGACGGGTCCCACTCACAAAGGTAGGCCCTCTTGGACCTTTGGTAATTTTATTATTAAGCTAAACAAGTCTAGTCTGCAAAGCTATGAGAGGATCATAATGGAGCTCATATAAACAAAGATATAGGATACTTGGAGACAGGACCATTGACCCCACCCAGTTTGGCTCAAGGAAGGATCATGCCTTTTTGAACTTGGTCGAGCTTCTTGGAATAGTCACCAAGGCCATTGATGAGGAAGGCAGTCCATTACAGCCTTACCTTGACTTGCAAGCACAACACACACACCCCCACGGGTATTGTAAGAAAACTTACCAGCAACCTATGAACCTATGAACCTAAGCGAGACATGACTGAGTACTCTGAATATGTGTCTTAGGCAGGTATTTTCCTAGTCTTGATCAGCATATTACCTTCAACTAAGATGATACCACAATATAAACACAAAATGATTGACTTCAACAATTGTCTTAGTTTATGGTGTCATTCTAAGGGGATCCAGTACCTTTCAGCTTGGGATGACATGATAGATAGATCACGCTGCTTTGCCAGATATGGTCTTCATCTGTCACCTCTGGGATTTCAGTTATGGGCTAAGGCTCTTGCCTTCCCCAGTGTGCCTTTTTAGGCAATGTCACAACAACAAGATTCCTGATGTAAAAATATAATCCAAAAGCAATCTCAAGGGTATGCAGCTAAATGCTAGGAGTCTAAACCTAAGACTGCATTCACTGGAAGCAGCCTTCACCTTAGAAGATGCTGATATCTGTGCAGTCAGAGAGACTGGGATTAAGGCCATGTACAGCACTCCAGCCATACTGTGTTATAATGCCTTCCACATATTCAGACCACAAACTAAAAATGCAGGAACTAAAGGAGGTAGAGTATCGATATTCATCAAAGATAAATAGACCTCCAGATTGGTTGAATAAAATGATTCCCTTGAAATAATCCAGGTCCAATTGACTGTAGGTAAGACCCCTTCCAAGTTATTGCCAGCTATAGGACCCCTACCATGAACCAGGATACCCACACTGCATATTTGGATCTACTTGAATCGCTCAAGATACAACCAAACACTCTGGTTTTAGGTGACTTTAACTACCCATCCATAGATCGTGTAAATTATATGTGTACTAATACACTTGCCCAAAGGTTCTTGGACTTCATCACCTCCAATGGCCTGGACTAGCTGGTTGACAAACCCACATGGGGCCCAAACATTTTGGATCTGGTGCTCACTAACATGCATGATCTTTGCACCACACCATGTGTGCGGCCCTCCCCAGTGAAGTCCGATTATAAATCAGTCTCATTAGAAGTAACAATAACATCTGACCCTATATTAGCAGCAACTAGACTTAAAAAAACTTCTCCAGAGCCAAAGCCAGTTACAACCTAATATATGACAGCATTAATAGCTTCATAGCCCCTGCCCTCACTGATGGCATGGACACCTATCCCCGGATGTACACCAATGCCTTGTATAAGCATCTATACAAATGCATTGACTCAGCTATTTCTGAACGGATCAATACAAGATCCTCAAGTAAAAACAAGCCTGCCTAGTGAACATCCACCATTAACAAGTTATACAATAAGAGAAAGAAATTGCAGTCCAAGAGCAGGAATGAATGGTTTCTGAATTTGAAGCATTCCCTCCTTGGTTTAAACAAGCAAATAAGACACCTCATTCTAAAGCTACCTATGAATCCAAATTAGCCTCCTTCACTAAGGATAACCATAAGGCCTTCTTTAGCCATGTCAGAGTCCTTACAGGAAAAAACCCATATCTGCAAAGAACTGGTTGTTAATGGCACCACATATACTGAACCTGCAGAAATAGCCAACCTGCTAGCTGTCCCTGCCACATATCCCCCAAAGCATCCCCACCATCTGCCCTCCACCTAGTATCTGCAAGGAGCAGGTTGTACATTATCTCTCCAGAGCCAAAAACACATTCTCTATGGGAACTGATAATATCCCAATCTGTGTTCTAAATGGATTAAAACAGAAACTAGCTGCACCACTGGGTACTATTTTTAACCACAGTCTAAGCACTGTTTTTGTACCTGGTGTATGGAAAACAGCAACCGTCATCCCGTAACATAAAGGAAGTGACTCCACTGACCCTGGGAACTGTAGACCCATAAGTCTGACCAGCCTAATCTGCAAGGCTATGGAAAGAATAATCATGGACCTCATCAACAAAGATACAGGAGTCCTCCAAACGCTCAACCCAACCCAGTCTGGCTTCATTAAAGGGAGATCCTGCCTCTTGAACTTGGTGAACTTCTTTGAGATGGTTACTAAAGCCGTGGATAAAGGCAAATCCATGCATACGGCCTACCTGGACTTGGCCAAGGTTTTTCACACTATTCCCCACTCAGGTGTCACTGATAAACTCACCCAGCTGGAGATCAATCTGTATATTTTCATGTGGGTTGCAAATTGGCTCACTGATAGAATGCATGCAGTAATAATAGGAGACTCTACCTCCACCAGCAGACCTGTAACCAGTGGTGTTCCACAGGGATCAGAGCTGGGGCCACTGTTATTTGGAATCCACTTCTCAGATGTACAGGCTAAAACAAAAGGCCGATGGCTGACAAAGTTTGCTGATGATTGCAAACTGGGTGTAGTCATCCAGTCCCAAAATGATGTCAACATCCTACAAGAGGGACTTACACAGACAAACGACTGGTGCCAAAGTCATGGGCTAAAACTCAATGCAAAAAAAAAAAAAATGAATATCATTCTCTCCAGCAATGGCAACATCCCTGCAGATTACCACATTAATAACAACACCCTAAGTATGCAATCAGTGGTGAGAGATTAGGGCACACAGGTTGACAGCAGCCATTCCTTCGACCACCACATCTCCACAGTGGTAAGAAAGGCTTTCTACATCACCTACCTTGTAAGTAAGGGCATTGTATCCATAACAAAACAGGTTATAACCCCCCTGTACTCCTCATGCATCCATCAGGCCACTAATAGAGTACAATGCTACCTTACCAGGCACCTGCAGCAACTGGAAAGATGTCAAAGGTTTCATACAAAGTAAATTCAGGGTCTTCAGAATATGTCACAAATTGACAGACTGAAATTACTGTCACTATACTCTGTGTCTTACAGACTACTCAGAGGTGACCTCTGTCTTGCATAAAAAGCAATCTCAGATCCTGATCTAATGGAAATGCTGTACATTCTTAAATCAAATGGTATAAGATGCACTCACTCTAGGGAACTCAGTCTAGTATGTGACATCAACGGGACTTGCTGGAGAGACAGATATGTCTCACAGAGGTTACCTGTTCTCTGGAACAGCCTTTCAATTCAGGTGAGTCATAGCCCATTCACTGACCTTGTTTAAGTGTAATTTGGATGACTGGATGGGAAATCGCAAATTCACCCCAGGAATTTCACCAGTGTCCCTCTTGGACAGGAACAGCAATTGTTAACTTAGTTCTGCTAAATATCTGGATATTTTTAGGAACAGGATTTGTACTTGGCTAGGTTTGTATGAGTCCTAGGGCCATTAGCCTAGTAACCTCCTATGATCCTATGATCACTAGCCTGGCATTATTATTATGTTCCCAATGGGACCGTTATGTCAGGTACTATGCCACTGTCCTTCTGACTGTTCCCTCAATTTTTATATGATTAAGTGACAAGAAGTAGATTGCAGTTCATTATGTGCCAGTCACTGTGGACTGCACATAAAACTGGCACTCATATTTCTACTAGCTACAGAAGCAGACTCGTTCATGAAAGAAACCATTAGCTATATTGAAGCAGAGTAGGAGCTGCCTTGTGTTTACTGGCAACCCATTACCAAAGATATTTCAAGCTCAATCTGTGAAAGATATTATTACATACTAAGACTGGAGATGTGCCTCTCTGTTTCCAATACTGCCATGGAACAGAGGGATACTAATACACCTGCTTATGCTAAGATTGTCAAAACATTCCTGTATAAACTTTCCTGGACTCAATTAGGAGACCTTAACCATCTAGAGATCTACAACCACAGTTGTAGTTAACCCCTTACCTGCACCAGATTGCAAGCTTGAACTCCTAAAGTAATAGAAACCTGCTTCAAATAATAATGTCATTGTTATAGGTGTTTCCATTCTTAGGCACACTGACATCCTATTCACCAGACTGGCTAAAGAGTGGGTTGTGGCTGGATGTCTGTCTGGTGCAATGTTAATGGATGTTACAAGAACCCTGAGGACCCTTCATTATACTAAATATGAGTATATCCTTATTGTCATCCATGACATGTTGAATGAGCTTAGGCCTTTTTACCATAAGGGAGAGGCAGTGACACACAATTCAGCTCATCACCCATGTGTCCGAGGAGGGTAAACCATTAGTGTTGATTAGAAAAATTTCCCCAGCAATTTACCACTTACTTAAGGGTGGACAAAGATTGAACATTCAAGCATCATTTGCCAGCAGTTCAACCCAGCAAGGACTGGAGCACCTTCATAGAAAATCACTGTTGATGAGCTGTGCAGGCAGCAATGCCCTTTTGAGGGCAATTTTCCCTGTCTTCAAGTCACTGTGACTGTGGAACTGGTATAGGTTTGGGAGGTGTGGGGGCTTGTCCCCCACATTGAGGAGTGCTGGGGAGCATCCTCCTTGTCAAGGAAGGCAGTGTGGGGATTCCAATCTTTGGCAAGTTTGAATTTATTCATTCTGTGGAAGCATCAACACGTGTTGGCAAGATATTGGTTTTACCAAATACCTTCTCCACCTTTGTAACAGGCTCCCTGTGCACATCAAGCAATGTACCTCCCTAGCTACTTTCAAAACCAGAGTTGACATTTCGTTATGTAAGCAAATTCATCCCTAGTATTAGAGAAAATGATCCTTTGGCCAGTGGAAACTATTCTAGCTTTATCAATGCAAGGGTGATATAAGTAAGCTTTTCAATGTCTTGCCAGCCATAAGGCTAGGGATAACTGATAAATCTAAAGAATTATGCCCCAGAACTGATGTTCTTCTCTCTCAACAGTGTCAACCCTTACTTTTCCTGCAGCTTGTCTTTACTTAGGTGTTGCGGTTGTGATGATGCAGTACATGGTGTACAACCACACATAGTTCTAACAATGCAGTACATGGTGTATAACCACACATAGTTCTAACAATGCACTACATGGTGTGCAACTGCACTACATGGTGTGCAACCAGAAATAGTTCTAATGATGCAGTACATGGTGTGCAGCCACACGTATAATAGATTGTGTCAGTGATCTATAACTTATTATTCTTTGTAATATTGTTATGCTATGCAGGGTAGCATGTTTTTATAACAGACCTTATTCTGTACCAGTCTTATTTTACTTTATATATAATCAATTTCTTTTTGCAATATTGAATCACTTTTTCTATGTTCTAACTAGAAAAAGAAAAGAAATTTGGGCAATGGGGTTCTAATGATAGATTTTTTCATCTGCAGCATCATTAGTAATATGGTTTTAAGAGATTGTATATAACACTGAAACACACACCTAAAACTGTGGTGAAATGTACTTCACAAGTATGACAGCATTTTCCATACATGTTTTTACTGCAACCTATTTTACTAACACAAGGTGACCAACCATCCCAGTTTTTCCGGGACAGGCCCAGTTTGGAAGACTCTGTCCCATAATCCCAAACAATGTCTTTGGGATGCAGAAATGTCCCGGTTTAGACCCTGACCCCATGTGTAAAAAAAATTGGAACAGGAGTTGTGGAAAGATGGCGGCTGCCTTAGCACAGCAACTACATTTCCCATGCAACTGCTAAGCTTCTGGCACATGCCCATTGCGGTAGCAGAGCGGTTAGTCATTGCTCTCTTCCAGGATCTGCAAAGTGGGTATTTTCTTTGCGTAAGAAGCTTAGCTGTCACCTTAACATTTTGGTATGTCCACGGCTGTGATGTTATACACCTCAAATGGATAAGGTTTGTATTCGTATTTGAAAAGCTGATATATTGGATAAAGAAGTAGTAACGGAGATATTTTCAGATGTATGTGCAGCAACATTTGTCTTGCTGTGTTGATCTTTTGAGATGTGTAAAGAATGGAGATTTGTTGCAGTATAGCTGTAGCATCTTTTATAACAATGTTGTTTTTTTTATCTTATACATTTCTGTGTTGATACTTTTTTTAACAAAGTGTTATTAAATGTAAACTTATTTCATTTTAATAAAAAGTAACATTATGTATTACAAACAAGTGACACAGTTATAAAACTAATTGGGAAGTCTAGTGGATGCAGTGTATACAGACTTCATTAAGGCTTTTGATAGAGTGCCTTAGTGGAAGGTAGTAGGATGTAGGAATCAGATTGGTGAAGTGCTTAGAAAACTAAGAGGCCAGATAAGAGTTGAAAAGAGGCCAAGGGCAGTAGATAGAAGTGTGGCGGGGGAACTCTATAGTTATGTATGAGTGATTTTCTGTCTTTTCACTTCATTTGCATTTGGAATTGATCACTGATATTTCTAAGTCCAGTCTGTTGACTGATTTTAAGACTGGAGTGATACGTGTCACTGTTTGCAAAATTGGTAGGCGTGTGAATGCTTGAGTTCAGTTAACTAATTACATCCAAGGGATGCCTCCAGGTACATCTGCAGTTAACTCCTATTGATGCATCCAGATGTCAAATATTGCTTGTTCATATTTACATTAATAATTCCAAAACCATGCTATGTACAAGCTTTGAAAAGATTTCATCTTAAAGCTTACACAATGGCAAGCTCAACTGCATTAATATTTGACATCTGTCTAGTGCAGGTAAATAGATATTAACTGTTGGTTTTATGATATTAATTTATAGAGATATAATTTTCACAAATTTTCTAAATATCTCAACAACCAAATAACACAGACAGAACTCCTTAGCCTCATATGAAAGCGCTCAACTAGATGAATAAAATGCTGCTGATAGTATGTGTGTAACTTGAGTGGTTGTTGAGATATTGTAAGTTGTTTACAAAATATTACAAATGTAATAGTTTCTTTGTTTACTGTCACTTATAAAATTTGGTTTAAGACCTAGAACCTAAAGAAAGGCTTAGGCTCTGCCCATTGTAAGTTACAGTGTAAATGTCCTGAGCTCCACTGGAGTGAATGAGTTAAATAACACAAAGGCAATACACTTTGTGTTGAATTTGGAGGCATTTTGTATATTCGAATTTCCCCCTAGGGTGAGTGGAGGGGAAAAATGTCTAAATTTTATATTCAGGCTTAACCATTTTGTGTAGTGAGAGCGCGGTATAAAAGATCAACAGGATGTGGATTAACAGTAATTCCATGAACAGGAAAACAGCAGACAAGAAAAATAAGGATAACGGCACACTATGTCGAACTTTATTTTGCATGATGGGACAGTCTCTGTCCTGCATCCCAAGTCCCTCACAGTTACAAATAAAGTACCTGTGAGACTGCACAGCTTTCAGGCAAGTCAAAACTGTCTTATCACCACAACTGCACAGTTTCACTATTCTTTAAAACTTGAGTTTATTAAATGTTTTTGACTAATCTTGTCAAATGTGCTGGTACCAATCCTGGCATCCAGCAGAATGCTGAGATGCATGACTAAGGAGATGATTATAGGGATGAAGATGATGTCCTTTTATTCTTGATGATTGCATTTACATTTTGGAAGCATGCCAGTCTTCACTTAGCATGAAAGACCCTTTTTTTCCATAAACAGGTTGCAACTTAAGTGTCCCGGTTTAGGTCCTGTACCAAAATGGTCACCTTGTACTAAAAGTTTGTGCGTGATTGAATTAGTGCTTAATTGACTTTGTGGTCATTCTTCACATTTTTGCCAGGACACAGCAGCCATATCTCAGAAAAATGAGAATCTGCCTCCTCCACCCCTGAAATAAGGCTAAAGCTAAACTCTCATATATTGACACTACAAACCACTGTGCGGGGCTTAGTAAACAGTCAGGATGAAGGAACAAAAAGGGAATTAAGTTATATAGGTTTCACTGCATATACTCTGCTGCAGTGTAAAACCAGCGCTGCCAGAAAACAGACTTAAGGGACAAAATCTGGTAATACTTGCTACTCAATTCAAGTTTAAGTAGCTTTAAAATAGCTCTTTAAAACTGTTGCCAGTTTAATATTTGAAAGAAATTATTTGAATAGCGTGTTTCTGTTCTTATGGTCAATTAACCATACATGATTAAATTGACTAAAAATGTTATCTTTTGCCAAAGATGTATCACCAGTCTTTCGATACTAGCCATCTTGATCCTTTATATCATGGAAGCTATGATTGCAAAGGTTAAGCTCACAACCTTTTGACTTATATAATCATTTATTTTATACCGTTAGATATCGACTCATATTTTTTCAGTAGCATGAATTAGAGAAAAGTAAAATTAATATACATTCTTTAAAGCACTGTGATCCAGAATCTAGTTCAAAAATGCAAATCAAGCATTTCAGAGAGATAAAAATGTGCTTCATTAAAAAACAAGAAATGAAAGTAATAATCAGTGAAGATCCTATAACTAGCCATATGTGAACACTAGATGGCAGTCAAACAAGGTACCATGGTTTAGGAACTGCCCGATAAATTGCAGAACACATTGAAAACAAAATGAAATTCTAGTGGTTCTGCATAAGTGATTGGAAAAACTATAAAAGCGAATGCTATCAGATTCTGAAAAAAATCTTATAAATCTACCCACTGTTAGTACACATGCAGAGACAGTGCAGTGAAGGGCAATGAAACCGTGACATATTTAGCCATATTCCATGCAAGGGAAGACTGAGGTACATCATCGTTTATAAAGTGCAAACAGAAGAAAACAAGAAGATATATTTAATTCTTCAAGCTATTTAAGGCTATAAATATGTAGTGGAGATAGCATATCTAAGTAAATAATATTTTTTAGAGCTCAGGAAAATGGTATCAGGATGAATAAAGCTGATATATGGCCTCCCTAACCCAACTGAGGTGCAACTTGGACAATTGGATGGGGAACAGGAAATTCATCCTTGGCATGGCTCCTATGTCTCTAATGGACACAGGCAGCCTATAAATGGTTCAATTCCCAGGCTCCTGCTTGCAAATGTTTCATCTCCCAAGACCCTGCTTACACTTATCAGGGGTACCAGAACTCGTCAGTGATTTCGGATGCATGGCTAGACTTAAAAAGGCCCCTGTGGTCATTAGCCTAGTAAAGACATGTGACCCTACGAACCTATAATGAGGGATAAAGAGGAATGGTGCCTTTTTTAAGTTACCTTTATTAGTACAGGACAAATGCAACAGCAGAGCTAAGGAGCATATTTGAAGAATTAAAGAATCGCAGCAGACACTGCAAAGGTGAAAACTAAGACAAAATGTGGTCAGATCATTGTACAAGATACGTATGAAGAACATGAGTGAGTGGCTATAATAACCTTTTTTTGCTGCCACTGTCTCTCATTCCATATTTCTTTATTTTTACCTCTATGGAAAATAAGTAAGAGAACTGGTCCTTCTTGGAAACTTTTCTACCATGACCCTGGTCACAAGAACAAATGTAATTAGAACATAAATACATATGGACTATTTAATGCAAGTAATCGATCAGTATGTTTTTTGGGAACAAAAAAGAGTATCCCTATCCAGTCACATAGTGAACATGCAAAAACTCCTCACAGACGGTGACCAGAGGTAAATTGAATCCCAGATGCTGGTGCTACCAGGCAGAAATTTTACCACTGATGCCACCATGCTAGCAGTTAGAGGGGTACTCAGAAAAAGTCATAGCACAACAAGGCCCGATGAGAATTAGGAATATACAAGTGATCACATAGGACACACATGATGGGGATAGTGCTGTATAATGAAGCCTTGCAGTTGCAAAAATAGCAAACACCGTGCTATTGACTGTGTGTGGCCACATGGCCCAAGGACACAGACATGCAGTGTATGTGCTCAACTCTGTTTGCATTCTCATATGCATTGAAGTGCCACATAGTTGCACACAAGCACATCTGAGACACCATATAAGAGTTAGACAGCAAAAGTGCCAACTGAAATGGAGAGCTAGGACAGTTAGAATGGAGGCAGAGCAACCAAAATAGGGTAGAGAAGCAGGTCTTTCTTGTGGGGCATTTTTTTTTTACTTTTATAGAAAGGGTAAGAAGAAGGTTGCATGGGTAAGGTGAGGGTAAAAAGGAAGGAAGGTGGGTGTGATAACAGGGACAGACAAACAAACATAAAATGCAGACAAAGACTGGCAGACGAGGTGTTGGCATAAAAGGTCGGAGTGACAATGGACAGATTCTGACTGACAGAGGGTGAACAACTGACGAAGATGAGGGTTGGAAAACAAAAAAGCATGGGGTGTGATACAAAAGGAGGGGAAACTCCTTGATAGAAATAAGGGTGGGGTGACAATGTCCTGACATACTAGCTAAGAGGGCAACCTCCTCAGAATCAGTCATCTCTGTGACTGACATCATGGGTGGGCTTCACCTCTGATGGCTCAATAGCTGTGACTGTCAGGCTACATGACTCTACCTGTCACATGACAAGATGCTCCAGGATTTCAGTGCATGCATCAAGTAAATATATTACCTTGGCCAGCACAAGTCACTGAACCTCACAGGTCATGACCTAGGAGTACCCCTTCATGCATTTTTCCATTGAAAGCCTATACCAACCTACCAGAGAAGCAGTGGCAGAGGCCATTAGCTAGATCTCCAGGTCACATTCCAAAAAAGACAGGCAGTCCCTGGGACTGCTGTGAACCAAGCAGTTTGCTTAGTGGAATGCCCAGAGCACGGTAGCTGTTGCCTCACCTTGGCTGAGCCTGCAGAAAAAAATAAATTAAATGGAGAAAAGCAAAACAACAAAGTAATATAAATAAAAAATGCAAAAGAGAACAGAATAGTACACATGTACAGCAGGTCAGTGTGATGTGGTACACTTTATTGAAACAACACCTGGATGGGAGAAACAGCAGCCAGCAAAGCAATGTAAAGCACTGGTAATGGAACACTCTATTATGCAATGGATGATAACACAGGGGACACCTAGCAGATATATCTGGAACAGTGCAGGATAGTAATAGAGTAACTGAATAAAAAAGTGACCTGCAAAACTAGTGAACATTTAAGCAATAGTGAAACATTAAAATGCCCCCACCCAAAAAAAACACAGTGCTGTGATAAACAGGCTAATTACAGTTGTACAGAAATAATAAGAACAGATTAGTACAGTAGAACAGTACATGGTGGAAAACAAGTGTATTAATGCAGTGAGCAACTAAGCTTTGGTTATATGTTAACATACAAAAAAAAAAGGCATATCCTAAACCAGCATAAAGTGGACAAGGCCTTCTGAGAGCAGGTGTGGTAGGAACAGGTGCAAGACATTAGTTCAGACACTGGTACAGGTGTGTTGCAGATGACATGATTTAATATGCCAAAACTAAGCTTCAGGAAATAGCCAGGTACAGGTTGGCCACTGGTATAGCCCTCCAACATAGCATCATCTAAAAGACACTGAGAAGCTCTTGACATCCCTTCGTAATGACAGTGAGAAGCTCCTTACATCTGGTGGTGTATTCGATGTGGAAGATTAGTTGAGATAACTGTCCAGGTGTCTGTAGGGGATGCTCTTGATAAGTAGTGCACATACCATTCTAACTGGACACTGCATGGCCCTTCTGCCGGTTTTACAAAGACATGGTGCTCTGCATTTATGTCAACCATCGACATCAGGACTAGAACAGAGACAGCTTACACCAAAAGCTATGACTGTATGTGAGTCTGTAGGGGATGCCCTAGGTGAGTAATGGGACTTTCCAGAAGATGTACAGTCTGTGATCCAGGCAAAGACATCTATTTATCAGACCACATCAAAGCTGATCAGTGGGCTGTGTAATGTGTGTGTGTGTGGGGGGGGGGTCTTCAGCAATGAGGGATGCTTTTGCACTGCTGGTGTGTAGAGGGGTTTAATGCAGATGGCACATATCATTCCTGAGACAGCCACACTGTTAACACTGTCCAGGAATGCCTAAGCCCCTGGCTGTAGATACTCAGAAGTCAGGACTGAGGCCCAGCTGCTTCCAGTGTGCCCTCCAACACTGGTTGGGGATGTTTACTTGGACATGGCTGATGCTCATCTAGCCCCACTGTGACCTCCACCCTTGGCCCTGGACATTTATGTGGATGCTGGCAATGCTCATCAGAATCCATTGTTCTCACATCCTACCAAGCAACTCACAAAGGGTCCTGCAGAATAAATACCAGTCCACTCCTCTGTAGCTTTAGCATATGATGAGATAGAGAGAGAGAGAGAGAGAGAGATGATAGAGCTTTCAGATTACATGTCCTAGGCAGGTATGAGCCTAACACTGAACAGCATTCTACCTTCTCCAAGGATGATACCACAATATAAACAGAAGATGATAGACTTTAACAACTGGTTTTGTTACTGGTGTCATTCTAAGAGGGCCAAATATTTGTCAGTTTGGAAGAACATAATCAACAGAGCATGTTGTTTTGCCAGTGATGGTCTGTACATGTCTCCACTAAGCTTTTGGATATTGGCAAGACATTATGCGCTCCTATACATTATTTTTAAGGCAAAGACAATCTGATAAACCTTCCAACATAGTAAATTCTATGCAAGATAAATAAAATGTGTTACTGGCTCAAATGCTAGGAGTCTCAACAAGAAGCTCCACTCCCTGGAAGTACTCTTCATCCTGGAGAGTGTTGACATCAGTGCAATTACTGATTCATGGTTTAAAATTATGGAAAGCACCATTTTGACCAGCTACCATATAAGAAGGGACAAAAAGTAGAGGTGTATCAAAATAAGCATTCCTCAAGAATGGTCAGGCAATAAGACATGCTTGAGCTTCTCTGTGTCCAACTAACCATAGATAAAGTTCAATACCATATCCTTGCTATCTCTAAGTCCCCATCTATGACCCAAGATAACCATACCACATACCTAAATGTACTGGAGTTACTCACAGTTCAGCCCATCACCATATTCATGGGTGATTTCAGCTATCCCTGTATAAACTGGGATACATGCACAACCACTAACATGCAGGGTCAAAGGTTTCTGGATGCTGTCTATGCAAATGCCCTGAAACAGCTAGTCTGTACCCCTACTAGGGATGCAACTATCCTGCATCTGGTACTCACACATATGAGAGGATGTTGCAACCCCCCTTGTATAATGTCCTCACTGGTCAGATCAGATCACAAAATAGTACCCCTTGAAATAAATATGAAGGCTGAACTCCCAACAAACCCCAGAACCTTTATGAACTGTTCCAACGCTAACTACCTACTATTATGTGAAGGCATAGCTAAATTCCAGGACCCCCCCAAACTCAGATAACATGGTAGTATATGCAGAAGCTTTTACAGAAAACCTGTACAAACATACAAATAACTGTATAGAAACAGCAGTACCAAAGCAAAATAAACTTAGGACAAACTCTAAAAACAAGCCCCCTTGGAAAACCATCTAGTATAAAAGGTTGCACAACAAAAGAAAGAAAATCCTGTGTACAAATAGGAAGGGCTATGCCCAAAAGATAAAAACCTCTGTCATCAGTCTCAACAAGCAACTCAGAGGACTAATGAAGTCGAGCAAAGCCAACTTTGAGGCAAAAACAGCTTAAACAGCCTTCCAGGCAAATGATAACCATAAAGCATTTTTCAGTTATGTATGCAACCTTAAAAGGAACACTTGACATTCGGTTGAGCTAATAGTAATCAGAACTTCCAATATTAAACTGGGGGATATAGAAAATTTGCTGGAAAATACATTTAACACCAATTTCACACCCAATCACCCCTGCCCCCCCAGGAAATACCTTCTATTATTTATCCTTCAATTATCACTAAAGAACAGGTCCTCATTGCACTCAGAGCTAAAAACACTGCATCAATGGGTCCCACAGTATCCCAGGATGCCTCCTAAATAGCTTGAAACATGACCTGTTAGGCCCACTGGAATCTCTGTTCAACTCAGCCTTCAGATTAACTTCATCCCTAGGGAATGCAAGAATGCAACAGTCATCCTTCTTTTCAAAGGTGGACCATCAACAGACCTAGGGAACTACAGAACCATAGGTTTGACTAGTCTCATATGCAAGGTCATGACATTAACTGGAAAAACTCCTCTTGTACCAACACCTTTGCCCAACGATTCTTGGAATTCATAAATTCCAGTGCCCTGGATCAACTAATCCATAGTCCCACCAGGGGCTCCAATATCCTAGACCTGGTAATTACCAACATGGGAAATTGATGCTCCACACATATGGTCACCCCCTCGTTGGTCAGGTCAGACCATAAGCTAATCACCCTTAACATCCACATCCCACCCCCACTCCCCAGTAAGGAAACCTCCATAAAAAACTTCTTCAAAGCAAACTTCATGCTACTCAAGTCAGAAGTGACAAACTTCATGACACCCATGCAGATGGGAACTGAAAGTTCGACTGCTGAGTCCTACACTAAGGCATTGTGCGAGCACATCCACTCATGAATGAATAGTGCCATCCCAAATAGAACCAAAATGCTCTCCTCCAAAAAAAGGAAGCCAATCTGGTGGTCTCCTGCCATAAATAAACTTTACAACAAAAGGAAGAAACTGTTGCAGAAAAGAGGAACATCCCAGGATGCAAAAAACTCCTTTACCAGCCTCAGTAAGAAGCTGAGATCGCTCATAAAATCCTCCAAAGCTATTTATAAAAATAAAATTGGCAAAGATTCCAAAGACAACCACAAGACATTCTATAACTATGTCAAGAATCTAAATGGCAATGCTCAGATCTGCTCTGTGCTACAACAGAATGGCATTAAATATACTGATCCCAAGGATATTGCCAATATCCTGGCAGATTGATTCAGTGCCAACTTCACCCCCTCTCACCCCCTAAACAGCCCATCTCAATACCAGAAGATTGCCAAATTCTGGTAATAATGACCCCACAGGTAAAATAGGCACTCTCCAAAGCTAAGAATACAGCATCCATGGGACCAGGTGACATCCCGGGCTGTATACTACATGAACTACAAAATGAACTGGCACCTCACCCAAGTGTCATGTTTAATCATACCCTCACCTTAGGCTTCATGCCCACTGAGTAGTGCACAGCTACAGTTATCCCACTCCACAAGGAGGGATCCACTTTGGATCCCGGGAACTACTGCCTCATCAATCTGATGAGCCTGATCTGCAAGGCCATGGAACATATTATCATGGAACTTATAAACAAAGATATTGTCAACCATCAAACACTGGACCCCACCCAGTTTGTGTTCGTGAAGGGCTGATCTTGTCTCCTGAACCTGATTGACTTCTTCGAATCAGTCTGCAAAGCCGTGAATGAGGATAAGGCAGTCCACACAGCCTATCTGAACCTCGTCAAGGCCTTTGACACCATCCCTCACTCTGGAATCATAGATAAACTTACTAAGCTGGGCATTAATCCCTACATCACTTGATGGGTTGCCAACTGGCTTACTGACAGAATCCATACTGTAAAAGTAGCTGACTCCAAATCCAGATACAGACAAGTGACAAATGGAGTACCTCAGGGTTCAGTCCTGGGACCGCTCTTGTTTGGCATCTACTTTTCTGAAGTACAGGCCAACACTAAGGGACTCTGGCTAACAAAGTTTGCAGATGACTGCAAAATGGCAGCCATTATTGAATCCCCACATGATGTGGATACTCTACAAAAGAGTCTTACAGAAACAGATGCTTGGTGACAGAGCCTTGGGCTCAAGCTCAATGCCAAGAAATGTATAGTTATCCCCTTTGGGAAAAACACGTACCTATGAATTACCTCATAGATGGCAGCACAGTAAACACCGAAAGTGTGATAAGAGACTTAGGGACACAGATGGACCTTCAATAACCACATCACCACAACAGTCAGGAAATCCTTCTATGTGGCACACCTCATCACTAAGGGCTTTTCATCCAGAAAAAAGGAGGTCATTGTCCCACTGTACTCATCCCTCATTAGACCCATTATATAATACAATGCCCCATTTGGTATGTACCTCTCAGGTCATCTGCAACAACTGGAAAGGCCACAGAAATACCTCACTAAAAGAATCACAGGCCTAAAGCAGATGCCCTATGCTGAACACCTTAAAAAACTTCAGCTATACGCTGTCACATATCGTCTATTCAGAGGCGATCTCTGCTTAACATATAAGGCCATGTCAAACCCAAAACTGTTGGACATGATACACTTAAAGAAATCCCAATCCCTCAGAGCCACATGCTCTAGGGATCTAAATCTTGTAATCACAATAAACAAAACATGCTGGAGGGATAGGTTCCTGACCCAGAGACTCCCCAGACTCTGAACAGACTGCTTATACATGTCAAGCAGAGTGCCTCTTTGGCCCTCTTCAAAAGGAACCTTGATGATTGCATGGGAGAAAGGAAATTCACCCCGGGGATCATGTCAGTCAGCCTGCTAGACAGGGGTCCAGGGAAGTAAATAGTGTGGGAAGAAATAGCCAAGGAATTGTTATGGCTAGGCTTGTATAGGCCCTAGAGCCAATAGCCTAGTACCAAACTATGAAAGAATTATTGTGGACCTGATAATCTAA
The DNA here is from genome assembly GCF_019279795.1 of Protopterus annectens. Lineage (NCBI taxonomy): Eukaryota > Metazoa > Chordata > Ceratodontiformes > Protopteridae > Protopterus > Protopterus annectens. The sequence continues at coordinate 46,894,667 of NC_056726.1, read as the reverse complement.
GACATAGGAAATCTTCAAACGCTGGACCTACCCCAGGTCAGTTTCATTAAAGCAGGTCATGCCTACTAAACTTAGTGGACTTCTTCAAGAAGGGCACTAGAACCATGGAGGAGGGAAAAACCATGTATACTGCCTACATTGACCTGGAAAAGGCATTTGACACAATACCTCACTTGGGTATTATAGACAAACTCACACATTTAGACATAAATCCCAATGTCACCCAATGGATCGCCAAATGGCTCATAGACAGAACACATGAAATTAGGATAAGGGAATCCACCTCCACAAGAGGCCTGTTACTAGTGGTGTCCCAAGGTGGTTGGTAATGGGATCTCTCTTGTTTGGAATATATTTCTCTGAAGGCAAGACAAATGTAGAGGGCCTTTGGCTGACCAAATTTGCTGATGACTGCAATCTGGGTACAATCAATGAAACTCCAAAAGATGTAGGTATCCTCCAGGAAGGTCTGACACAGGCAAATAACTGCTCCCAGAACTATGGCATAAAACTCAATGCAAAAAATGCATAATTATACCCTTTTGGAAGATGACAACCCTGCAAACTGTAAAATTGTTAACATTCCCCTGACAGTAGACCCAATGGTAAGGGACTTGGAAACTCATATTAACAGTAACCTGAACTTGGATCCTCATGTGTCCATGGTAGTGGTAAAATTCTTATATGTGAGACAACTTATATGTAAGGGCATTGCATCCAGATCTAAGGGGATCATAGTCTTACTATGCTCAGCCCTTATTAGACCAATAATAAAGTACAATGTACCCTTTTTTCACGTACCTGACCAGGAATTTGCAACAGCTGAAGCGGCCATGGACATTCCTCAGTAAAATAATATAGGGTGTAATCTGAAAGACCTGTCCCTGAACTCAGTTTCCTACAGACTACTGATGAGGTGGTCTGTGCCTAACCTATAAGGAGTTCTCTGATCCATACCTGATGGATCTGCAACATATTCACAAAACAAACAGCACTATAATTACCTGATCTAAGGATCTGAACCTCGTTTTGTGACATAAACAAAACGTGTCGGAGGGACAGGTATGTGTTTCAGATATTACCCCTGGCTTGTTGTCTGTGGCCCTTATGAATGCAGCAGCTTTTAGATGTTCTAAGGCAGAGGCATATACCAACACTTTCTGGCTCATAGACATTGATAACTGGGAAAAATGGGACAAGAATGGCTAGGTTTAAAAAGGCTTTAGGGCAGTTAGCTTAGTAACCCCTTGCACCTATGATCCTATAAGACATCTTTCCACCCATGGTAGCTCCACCCCATCACTGGAGGACATGATACCTAGCATCCTGCAACAACCAAGCCAAATGTCTGCATATCATAGGTATCAGTCATAACCTGTCATTCTGTACTGACACGGCTATCCCCTAACATTGTGCCTGCAGCTTGTGCAAATGATAATGGATATGCCCTGCATACCCCTACAGCTAATGTGGGCATGGACATGTCCAGTCAATGCAATATAATACATAATGTGGGCATGTTAATGCATTCATCAGTTTTATTCTGTGTTTGTCTTGTCACAGTCCAAAGTTGAGGGGTAGACACTACCTCTTTGTCAGTGTTATGACATATTGTACTCCCCTCTGCCTCACATGAGGGCCAGTTGCAGTCAGTGTATCCAGTGATTTCTCACTCGGCTCCTGCTCTGCTGCTGGCTCAAGTATATCAACCACTGCTATGGGTTGTCCTCCTAGTAACTATTTCTGCACTATGTTATGTAGTGTGGCACACAGCATAAATATCTTACTGCAGGTTTTTGAAACATACTGCGGCATGACACCTGAAGTATTTGGGCGGTGGAAGCAGGACTTCAGCACTCCAAATACACAGCAATCAACATTGTTAAATGTCTGTGTCAATGCAGTGTTGTATGCCATCTCTGACATGGTCTGGGGGCTTCAGACTGAGGGTGAACATCATTCATGCCCCAAGGGATGTCCAGTATTACCTGCAGCACACAACAGCAAACAGCATTGTAAGTGATCATTAACCTATGTTCATGAGAGAGCATCTTCCTGTCCTCTGCATCTGCCATTGTGTGCCCATAATAATTAGAAGAAAGCCCCCATTATGAAACACTGGTATTGACTGTGTGGTAGCCCAGCAGGCGATATACCACATAGTGTGTGGAGTACATGGACACTTGATAGCAAAGTGGGTGACATCAGTGACTCTAGGACCTTAAGGAAATCGGCTATGCATAGAATACTCACTTAATTGTGGTTCTTTCCTCTAGTCTACAGAAGCCAAATATGCTCCTCCACATGCATTAACATCATGTCAGACAACTGGTGTAGAATTTGCGAGACTGAGGTCTGAGAAGCACCAGTCATGTCTCCTGTTAGATGCTGACAGGTCTCTGTAGTAAAGATGCTTAATACTACACAAAGCATTGTATCCACTGGGATAGACCATCCACATGTACCCCTTGATGCCATGTGAGGTCTGTACTTATTTACTACCTCCCATATGATTTCTATTTCCACATGGCAGTAGTCACCTATGTCCAAGTTGTGGAGTTGATGATATGTCAGCTATGGACAAACTCTTCTGCAAAACATAGAAAAGGCAGCTACTAACATGCTGACAAGATATGACACCTTATTGCAAGTGATGCACCTATCAACTGAAAAATGATGGTACTCAGATAAGCTGGTTACTGTGAAATTTTTATACATTTCTGAATCCTACTACTGTGTCTCAGTTTATCATTTCCATGCACAATCCTTCTTCTTACCATCCTGGCACTCATTTGCATGCAGTGCATACCATACTACTTTTCCTCAGGCCAATTGTGCTGTGTGTGTGTGTGTGTGTGTGTGTGTGTGTGTGTGTGTGTGTGTGTGTGTGTGTGTGTGTGTGTGTGTGTGTGTGTGTGTGTGTGTGTGTGTGTGTGTGTATTTCACTTAAGACAGTGCACTACGTGTTTCTGAATAACAGTAATCCACAATCTGGACAGTGAAAGGCACCACACAGGTTGCTGGTAGAAACACAATGAGTTTATTGTTTTTAATGCCACAAACATGAAAAATACACACGTTACCGTCCAAGTAACCCTCAGACTTCCTGAGAGCAATCACTGAAATGCCATTTTGATTAGTAATTTATGCACACATCAATTAAATAAGTTAATTAATAATCAAAGAGTTAAATCCACAAATCTAAAAACAGAATAAAATGCAAAGTTATAAACACTGAAAAGTCATGAAATTTCATGCACAAATAAATAAATGCTGATGAACTGTGGACATAGATAGTAGATAAATATCTAACACAAATAATAAATTAATGTCAAACACTAAGTAGTTGTATAAAACTATAAAACCAAAAATGTAAAAAAAATGTATTTAAAAATTTTTTTTAAACATGTATAAATACAATAGATGTAACACATTCAGATAACAAATATTATTGATAATGGATGATAGAACACATATTGAATATATAAAAATATACAGAAAAATATATAATATACATATATATGTTCTTACATATTTATATAATTCCTATAATTTTGCTGCCCTCCGTTTGAGCAAGGGTACCAATGACATATGGTCATTGAGACCAGGGGATTTATTAGATTCCAAAAATATCTGCCAAAAAGATTCTCTATATTCCAGCTTGTATTCCCAGGGCCCCCCCTCTCGATTCCTTAGGGGCAGTTTATAACACAAAAAAAGAAAAGTTGGCATTAGAACATGTTAAAGTGTGCTTGTATAATGCATTGTTGACATTACATTTACTAACATCAATCATATCTTCATATATTCTATGTTTTAACTGTCTCTCTGTTTTGCCAACATAGAAACTTTCACAACCACCACAGGTAACTAAGTAAACAAGGCCCTATGAATTACAGTTGGTATAAGTTTTGTCAATTAAGGCTCTTTGCCTGCTTGGTAAAACAATCTGTTCTTTATTAGAAATATAAGAACATTGGTTGCAGGCCCCACATTTAAAAGTGCCCTTCCTTCTGTGAGTAAAAACATTATCATATCTAACTGATTCAAGAATATTTTTAATGTTTTGTCCCTTCCTGAACACCACCTTGATTGATTTACCTTTCAAATTAGGTAAATCTGTAAAATCTGAAAACTTGCCCCATTCTTTTAATACAATATTCTTGATTTAATGGGCATTGGCACTAAAATTAGTGACAAATGCTCTGTTGTAACCTGTCTCATTGAGAGTCCTAGATCCATGTTGGTTAGAAAAACTACTTCCCATACCTAAAATAGGACTATATGTAGTTTTCCTTCTTTGTGTATCCTCAAACTGAATAGCTGGGATAGCCACGTTCAAGAAACATCTGTTTCAACACAGCACACTCAGATACATAATCAGGATCATCAGAAGTCATGCGACTAATGCACACATATTGTCCTTTGACAATACCTTTTTTCTGAAAAAATGGATGTGTGCTGTTGAAACTGATGTAAGTGTTAGAGAAGGTGGGCTTTCTAAATACAGTTGATTTGAATCGATTATCTATCTTGTGTAAAGAAACATCTAAATAATGAACACTGGAAACATAAACCTGATGAGTAAACTTAAAAAATTTAGTAGTTTGGTTGAGATAGAGAATGAAATCACCCAAAAGTGCATCTCCCCCCAACCAAAAAATACAAATATTGTCCAGGAATCTGGAGTAAAATTTACATTACTGAGAATAGGGACTGTTGTGTACAAATTTGTGTTCCCACACAGATACTATTATATCTGCAAAAGTGGGGGCACAACTAGCCCCCATAGCAACTCCAGATTCCTGACGATAAAATTCACCCTCAAAAAATAAAAAATATTTTTGAGGACAAGGTCCGCCAATTCATTACACAAAAAATATCATTCACGGTTACTCCTGGTCTAGTTCTCAGTGCTTCTTCTAGCCAAGTCAAACCTATACCATTAAGAATCACCGAGAATAAATCCACTACATCAGTTGTAGTGAATCAAAGGTCTGGTGAGAAATACTCAGGTTTGACTTTGCTGAGAAAATCCCATGAATCTTAAAGTATATGAAGTTCACCACCCCAAAGAGATTTTAGTTTCCAATCCAAATATTTAGCTATGGGGGAAATCTTAGAACCCTCCGATGCCACGATAGGTCTAAGTGGGGGGTCATCTACACATTTATGAACCTTGGGTATCCCAAAGATAGAGGATACCTGGGGATAAGGATGGTGTAAATAGTGATAGGTATCATGACCAATGACACCCTGATGATCAAACAGATCTTTAAGTGCCAAATCAATCTTTTTGTATGAAATATTGATTTCGTTGATGGACACTTTAGTATATCTAGAATCATCATGTAAAATGGTATGCATTTTACTATCATATAAAATTTTATCCTTGATGACTTCTCCCCTCCCTTGTCAGGTTCCATGACACGAATATTGGGATTGGAACATAAAGTGTCTAATAACTTTTGATCCTTATCATCAAGATTAGGGATAATTCTAAATTATTTGGATTTCTTACGTATCTCAATTTCGAGAACTTTTTCCAAGTTTCTAAGCTGGGGGTGAATAGGAGGGTTAAAAGTACTCAATTTCTTGGGAGGGATTGGCCCAGACACAGTAGAAGTATCACCAAAAATATTCAATAAATTGTGCTGTCTAATAAACATTTTAAGATCTAAAAGTACTTGCGGTAATTTACTTTTAGTAATAGGCACAAATTTAAAACCTTTGATGAATAAATTAAAAAAAATCATTAGAAATCTTAAGACTACGGTAGTTGAAAATATGAAACCCTGCTCTACTGACCACATGTAGTGGTTCCTGATTTGTCATAGCATCCACTATGAACAATTCTGATGATAATTCCCCCTGGTCCCTCCCCACCTCTGAGGGCATGTTCCGCTGTAAAAATGGGTGTTGGTATTGTTCTTATTACGCAATCTATCAGATCTCCATGGGCCAACATCTTCATAACTATGGGCAGCATTATAATGCAGTGGGTCAGTAGTATTGTCAACCTGAAAATTATAATCATTAAAATTAGACTGTTGATGTACAACATACTCAGTGTCAGAAGTACGAGTACATTTTTAGGCAAGGGAGACTGTTTGTCTTCCTTATATTCCTTTGTGTCCCTGTCTAATTTTCTGTATTTCTTATTTAACAGTTCATTACATTTTTTATCAATCTCAACTTTCAAATCCAAGTATTTACTTTTTCAGATTGAACAAAAAAAGTAAATCATTAATCACATGTGTGTTATATACATCAGTTTGTTTCTATAAAAGTCCATTTTCTGATTGTTGTTATTTACAATCACTTTTAAAATATCTAATCCACAGTTATCAAAAATTTGTAGCAGTTCCTGATGGAAGTCACTTCCGTTGATAATGTTGTTTGGGTATTTGTAAACCCTGAGACCCTTGGGCACAATGTACAGTCTGATACACTCATTCAAATAAGAGTTGTCCATACTAAAAGATTAATACCTGGTAAGAGCAGTGTGCAGTTTGTTAAGCGAGTCTTTATAAGTGTCCGAAGTTTCAGCGTTAACACTAACATGGGAGGGTTTACGAAAAAGTGGTTTGTCCTGTAACCACTGGTTAAACTCCGTTAAATCACCAGAAACCAATGATACTCCAGTCTTCCCTTCTGATGGTAAATCCAAAGCATTGTGTGTGGCAAGAAGACTAGGAGTAGCATTGAATGCCTGACTTTCAGAACCCTGCACTTGCGCATTTGTGCCAAGTGGAATCGTCATTGCATTCAAATGAGTACGGCTCCTAGGAACAAATTAAGCTTCCTGTTTACCAGGCAAGCTAGAATTTTGAAAAAGAGAAACAAGCCCTTGACTTAAAGGTGTAAGTAAATCAAGAAGCTGTGAAAGTTGTCCAGCAAGCTTGCGAATTTCACCAACCTCACTTCCCTTCTGAGCTTCTGGTTGGTGATTGGAAGTAGAATGCCCTTCAGGAGACCCCATAAGAAACTAAGAACCACAAAGGGAGAGTCAGTCCGGAACAAAAAAAAAAACAGTAATCCACAATCTGGACAGCAAAAGGCACCACACAGGTTGCTGGTAGAAACACAATGAATTTATTGTTTTTAACACCACGAACGTGAAAAATACACACTTTTTCATCCAAGTAACCCTCAGACGAAGAATCACTGAAATGCCATTTTGATTAGTAATTTATGCACACATCAATTAAATAAATTAATTAATAATCAAAGAGTTAAAGCCACAAATCTAAAAACAGAATAAAATACAAAGTTATAAACACTGAAAAGTCATGAAATTTCATGTACAAATAAATAAATGCTGATGAACTGTGGACATAGATAGTAGATAAATATCTAAACACACATAATAAATTAATGTCAAACACTAGGTATTTGTATAAAACCAAAAATGTAATAAACATGTATTTTTAAATTTTTTTGAAAACATGTATAAATACAATAGATGTAACACATCCAGAAACCAACTATTATTGATATGGATAGAACACATATTGAATATATAAAAAATATACAAAAAATATATAATATAAATATATATATATATATATATATATATATATATATATATATATATATATATATGTGTTCTTACATATTTATATAATTCGTATAATTTTGCTGCCCTCAGTTTGAGCTAGGGTACCAATGAGATATGGTCATTGAGACTTTCACCTAAGACAGCGCACTATGTGTTTCTGAATAACACCCTTAATGTTTCACTTGGAAGCAAGAAGATGTATGACAGAGTTATATAGGAACATAAAAAATAATAGTTTCTGATGATGTGCAAAGTATGTTATAAATCGCATAGCAGCAATGGCACAAAAGACACTCCATAAATCTTTATTTTACAATAACATATATGTATATACTTTCAAACCCTGAACTGATAAATAGGTTACCTATTTTCTGTCAATCAGCCAATATGTGAATTAATTCTGTAGTGTAATCAATAGCATTTACAATGTGCAGTTTAGATGGCCTGCAGTTTTATTTATGATTTAGATCTTCATACATCATTTCTCTAATCGTGTCAAAACTTCAGATCCTGTGTTACTTTGTGTAATCCTACATTTCAACACAATATAAATATATTTGCATATTTAATTATTATCTTTTTGTTTTAATTTCTCAGCAGTCTTGCCTACTGCTTGCAATTACACTTAGGAGTGTACATATCACTAAGAAATTCTATGATTAAAAATTTCACTTATCTACAATTTGCTAAAACATCCGTAGGGAAGAAAGACTCATTGCAAAATGTAATAACCATGTTTCTACTACATTTAAATTGCTTATAGCTTCAAAACATAATACTAATGAACTCCCCACTGTTTCCATGTGGCTCAGAACCTTTGCTTCCTTTCTTTTCTGTTCATTTCATTTCATTTTGTACAGCTTTTTAACTCTCACTATCTCAAAATAGCCTCCAAACCTAAGTGCAGTACTTTTATGTAGAATTCAAACATCTGTGTTAGAGATTAACTGCCTTCAGGTCTTGCCATGATTCAAGCATTGCTCCAAATCCTACTCACTCCAATAATGTACTGTTTTCTGCTTCATTGACTCATCATACCATGGTTTCATTCATGTGCTCTGCTGGAATTCAAGCTGTCTGAATCAGAACAGAAAAAAAAAATAACTGCAAGATAGTTCATTATAATATAGACTCCAATAAATATCTGATTCTAAGCAAAACAACAAAAGAGTGCATTGCTGTTTATGTTTGGTGCAATATATTTCTTGTGAAACTCATTTAGTGTTAGACAAAGTGGGCATTTTGTTTGTAAATACTAAAACTATAAGCATTTTAAATGCTGACTTCAGAACAAAGGATCATGTGTAAAATAGAAATAGAGCAAATTATGAAAATTGTGACTGGTCCATATAAAATAAAAATGAATGTATGAATGAATGAATGAATGAATAAATAACTAAAATAATTCTGCCACTTTTCCTAAAACAAAATAAATTACTGTAAAATCAAGCAGGATGCAACAGATGGAAGAATGTAATGGAGAAGATGAAATACAGCAATGTTTTGAAATACTGAACAGAAATTAAGGAACAGTTGCAAAAATAACACCCCCTTATCCCAAAATAAGATGTGTTGTTTAGATTTGACATTCATTCAAAATAAATACAGCCACTATCCTACTGGGAATTGCTTACAGGTCTCGAGACAAGGTTTTTATTTTGGATCAGTGAAGCATTATGAATAGAATCTTTATGTTAGCTAGCAGAATTAACCCATTTTCCCCTAAAAAAGAAAACGTACTTGCATTTCTGGATTTCAATTATTTGAGTTTTACAACTGTAAAGAAATGTGGTGTTAATTATTTGATAAATGGGAAAATTAACTGATTTGGTGTATCCTTTTGAGTGATAAAACAGCATGCATTTACAATGATTTTGTAGTGACAGGAGGAAGTTGGTCATATACTCAAGACTGCTGGTTTATTCAGCACAGTGGGTGGGGTCTTGAGTGTAGCTGACCAAAATGTGCAAAATAAAATTAAAGAGAAAAGAATGGGGAATATTGTGTCCATATATAGTACAATTAGAAATGCAGAGCCCAAAAAAAGAGTTACAGAGTATCACAATTACAAAAAAGTAGAAGTAGCAAAGGATGTAAACACACAAATATACAAAAATGCTGCTAAAAGAAAATATGTGGTCTGTTGACGCCAAAAAGTGTCACAGCTGTTTCACAAAAAGTTGCCTTCTTCCTGTCTCTCACAAATATTTCTTTCCTAGACATGTGCATGACTTACCATAATCTGGAAGAAAAATTAAAATGGAGAGGGGAGTGACAACAGAGAACGAAGGGGCAAATTTATTTGAAAATGGAAGAGAAATAGCCGACACTGTAAGAAATATGTGGCTGTGGTAAAGGACAGGAGGCTTTGTTAGTACACTCTCAGCGAAAAAAAATATGAGATTGTGCCAGCGAATATGGAAGACAGAGCAAAGGATGGGCCTATTTCTAAAGAGAAGTAACAATGTCCACTGCAAGAGTTATTTTAAGAACAATAGAATGAGCATTTGCAATGTGTTAAAAAAACAGAAGATGAATTGTGTAAAATGTTCTGGTTGAATATGAACAGCATAAATTCACAAACATGAAATATAGATCAGTGGATGTTTAGCTATGACAGAACAAGTTAAAAAGAAATAGGAGCAATAAAGAACAGACAGAACAAGTTAAAAGAAACAGGGGCAATAAAGTACAGACAGAACAAGTTAAAAGAAATACGGAAGCAAAGTACAAAGTAGCACTGTGTAAGGGAAGATGAGTATTCAGTGATACGCATAGTTCATAGGTTCATACTTAGGCTCATAGGTTCATACTAGGCTATCTGCCCTAGGGCATTTATAAGCCTAGCCAGAGTGTGTTTGGCTTTCGCCACCCATTTTAAATTAATTTTGCTATGCCCTTTTTCGAGGTTAGTATAGTGTGCCTCTGTCTAACAGTAACACAGAAGTGATACCTGGGGTAAACCTACGATCTCCCACCCACTCATCAAGATTCCTCTTGAAGAGAGTCAATTAGGGACTCTGCCTAACCTGGACTGGGATTTTATTCCAGAGTGAAGGGAGCCTGTGGGTTATGAATCTGTCCCTCCAGCATGTCCTATTTATTTCAGTGCTGAGGTTCAAGTCTCTTGAGCGCGTAGCACAATGGGATTTGGATTTTCTGAGCTAATTAATTAGCTAAGGTAATTAAAGGAAAAATGTTAAATTAATAGATAACAATTGTGTTATGACCTGAGAGGTGGCTAATAAGTGGCATAGTGAGTAAAGGGAATGCTTTGTGTACTTCTGTATATATACTCAAGCCACAATATCTATTAGAAAGGAGTTATTTGAAAGTTTAAAGGTTTATTGTTTAATCCAAATATTATTTTATGGATGGAGAACTTTAATATAGATTTAAAAAATATGAAAGAAATAAGTTGGTGCAAAAATATTTATAGGCATAGAAGTTTATATCTGGGGAAAGAAAATATAGATATAGACAAGGCACCACATTAAAACAAATTGATTATATTGTGCTTAAGCATAACTTAAGATAAAGTCATGTAAAAAGGCATAGAAGTTTTATTCTCTGATCTTGTGGCAATATGGGAATAATTCAGAAAAGATTTATGCAGTATTATCCATGATAACGGGGTACATTTACTGGAAATACAACTGAGCTGGATTCTTCTAAGCACAAAATTATGAAAATTTGGAGACCGCTTAACACTGTAAATCTTGGAGCCAGTGGTTGTGGTGTGGCTAGAAAAGTTACTCCTGGCTTGTACATATGGAATATAGAAATAGATTTCAGAGTAATAAAAGGAGAGTTTATAAGATGAATAATGTCAAAAGTATGTCTATGTAGGAAGGGAGGGATATACAGATAGTCATTTATAAAAGAAATGCAGAAAAAGAGACTTTTTATGGACACAAGCATTTTAAATAAAAGGGAGACAAGAAGAAGTAAACCAATTTCTGCACAGGAAAAAAAAGGTAACCGTGGCTTGTGTAAAAGTCAAGCAAGGAATGTACATAGGACACAGGATTAAGTAATGGCATTAGTAAATAATTGTATCTAGAACATGAATGAGAAATTTACAGTTGGCAATGTAGAAATAAGTATTTATTAGATGAGGCAAGAGATTGGTGGATAGCAATATATTGTTATTAAGAACATAGGAACATAAGAATACTACTTGACAAATGATCATGGGGACCACAAGATGCCTAGTCATATACACCTCTAAGAAGACAAATTTAAATGTTCTTGCTACCCTTGTCAAGCACTTAATACTGCTTACCTCTCAAACCAAGCATGGCCTTACATGAGAAACCTGGTATAAATTTGTGTCTTCTCACAGAGTCATCAAGACTAGCCTTAAAGTTAACCAAATTAGTGCTTTGTTTAGCCTGCAGTAGCAACAACTTCCACAGTCTGGGAATATGCTGCATTAGGAACCTATTACTCCAAAACCACTAGCTGCAAAACAGATCCAAAGGTAAATGCACAATAAAGCTTTTCATCTGCATACAACAGACTTCATCAGAATCTAAAATACACAAAAGTGGTGCTTTTAAATAAATCTATAATATATATATATATATATATATATATATATATATATATATATATATATATAGTTTAAAAACACCCAAGTACAAATAGCAACAAGAACAAATGCTAGTATTTATTAGTTCTTGTTTTTGACACTGGAACAAGAGACAAGTTGTCATTAATTATTGTATAATGTGTGGCATCCAGCTTTACTTGCCACCATAACTGCCTTGCCTCCAAATGATCTTCCCATGCCCCCCCTTGGGTTACTTGCCACATTCTCTAATATACAAAACAAAATCTCTTTATAGTTCCAACATTTGATGGAGTGCCTATATAGGGCATTGTTAATATTTTTAGCCCCTATTTCATACCCATGCTCATAAATTTGCTTTTTAAGGCATCTCTCGGTCTTCCTGACATAAGAAGCTAGGCATGTACTACAGGTAGCTAAAAAGACCAGTCCTTTACTAGTGCAATTTCCATGCTTAGGGTATATAATAGTCTCAGCTGCATCTTTCAAGAAAACAATCGATTGTTATAAAATGTGTTTACATTGTGCACTTCTGCCACATTTTTTGTACCCATTTTGTATCCCTTACTGCCTGTGTTATTCTCCAAAATATTCTTTAGACTGGGGACTCTTTTATAGGTGAACAATGATCTGGTCCCCACCACTTCTTTCATATTTTCATCAAATGTCAAAAGCCCCCAATATTTTTCCTGCACTATATTCTAAAACCAAGACCCTTATAAATTGTTTCTTGTCTGCATCTTTTTCCAAAAAACTCTCTCTATCTCCACTAGTGTTTTCTGGGAGTATAAATATTCGTTCATTCTTCCCAAAACACGTCGCACTTCCAACAGCACTCCACTACTTAACTTTCTTTCGTTTCACATTCTGGTGACTTAAGAAATAATAAAAAGCCGATGATAAAAATTCACTACCCACCTCATTCTTCATTTTGTTTCTTTTAGTTTAACCAAATATATTGATCTGCTTCAAATTGATATATTTTTTATCCTCTGCTTTTCTATCTGCATGCTTGCCCTTTGCTCAAGCCTCCATTTTTGTACTTTTCTCACTCATTTTGGCACTCGACTGTGACATCGAGGACATGCTGTCAGAAAGGCCCCTCAAGTGTTTAAACTTGTCATTATTTTCTATTTCGCAAAGAATATCTCTTTTATCTCAGTCTCCAATTTGCAGATAGTCATTAGTCCATTTTTTCTTGTTTGTCAGTCAACAGCCATATAAGACACAAGTTAGATACATTCTATAGTGCTAAATGTAATGCAATGCTTTGCTCATTAACAATTAGTGTCTGACTGTACGACTTCCAGTGCACATAGGCAAACTGAAATCTGACATAGTCATTTTTTGTGCCTGAAGTGATGATATGGATGTGTGTACATCATCCAAATTTAGAGTTTTGTCAGTTTTATAGATCTTTTCATTTAAACCCCAAAAACTGTGGAATGCTAATAGTGATATTTGTATATGACATGTTGCCTTAAATTCCGATAGTTTCTTCCCATAGATGTTTTTTCACATTCTGTATGGCTATGCTTTATAAGCTTCTCTATCCTCCTCTGCAAGTTAATCCTTGAGTAAGTCGATGAAGCTGTTTTATACATTTTGATGAAATAAATTAGACATAAGATTTAAAGAAGTGTTCAGAGCACAATTTGTAGTACTCAGGGTACTCCAGTTTCCTCCCACGTTACAAAGACATGCATCTGAAGCATTTCTCCCCGGGCCACCGCTGAAAACTGGCTTTGTTCCAAGTTGGACTTTCCTGGTGAACAAATGTTAAATAAATTAAATAAATAAATAAAATAAATTTAAAAGCATCAGAAGGCTTTCCCCAATTCAAATGCACCAGAAAAAATAAGCAAGAATGTCATGAAGACTGAAGAATAAAGATGCCAGTGTACTAATTACTCCATAAGCAGCTTGAGATACTTCAGAGAATCCTTTGTTCTGGGCTTCAGTGAAGCAGCAGAATGAGAAGGGGTGGGAGAAGGAGAAAGGATAAACGCTCTTAGGATATTCTCAGGCAGTAGACAGACATCAGTGAGCTCAAACAAGGAAAAGCCATACACATCTTGGGAAGGTAAATACAAAATCAACAGTGAGTGCAATGCACCCAAGCCCAAACAATAACTCAGACCATTGAAGTGCTTATGGAATTACTGAATGCACTGAGGGTCTTCTGCGTGGAGACATGCGCGAATGGGCGTGCCTTTGTTGAAGGTTGTACGTCAGGGCTGGCAAATCGGTACGTAAAAATCAACTGCCAATCATTAGCAGACCAGAGTTCCATTGTGGCGACCCCTAACCGGGAAAATCCAAAAGACGCACACACAAACTGTTGTGTTAATTTCTGTGATAGGATGAAAATGTCTTTCATTTATGGGAAGGTATATTTTGATCCCCAGTTTCACCAACAGAGGCAGACAGGAGTAATTCTGGCCTGTCAACTTGACTTAAATTGTGGAAGAAATCACAGGCTTCAAATTTAATAAGACATATGAGACATTTATAGAATACTGGCAATGATTTTCTGAATGAATGTCATGGCAGCCTTAATGTAATAGCTTCCACTCACAGGTCCACCTAAGTGGCAGATTAGAGATTGATAATACATACATACATACATAAATACCAGTGAGATTTTAGCAGTGACTTTGATACTGCGAAACACAACTGACAGATAAATATATGAATGAAAAACAACACCTAAATGAAAGGAAACATAATAATAGCAACAACAGTGAATAGCAAACAAAATGTGTTTCCTTTTATTGATCTCAGTAGTTACACATGCTTCCATTTTCTGTTCTTCTGATGAGTAACATATGGTGAAATCAATACTGTTTTGTGCAAAAACATGAAACATTTCTTAAATGCCATGTGTTACATAACTAATTACCAAAAAAGTGCATCTGTCTTAATGGATCATGTCAAAGGGGGTTGGGTTAGTATAATGGTTAGGGTGTTTAACTGACAGAAACAAAGTACAGTGTTTGATTCTCACCTTTGAAAGAAAATTAGCTAGTCTTAAAATAGCCTACAAGGTCGTCTAGGCTAGCACTTACCTATGAACTTAAGTAATGTTTGTAGCCTAAGTATTAATTAGGGTGTTTTTCCATGTTTAGTTTTAATAATAGGTATTAAGGGTAAACCTGGCTGATCAATATAGTAAGCTGACAATTTGGCTTTAACAAAGGCTCCCTATGCTATTGCTAAAATTACCACCAAACTATAGCTAAAGTTTGCAGAGATAAATGAATGTGCATCAGCACCATCTTTGTTGAGTTCATTCAAAATACTGTTTAAAGTTTCTGGCCTCACTGCTATACTGAGCAAACCACTCAGAGACTAGACAACCACTGTCAGTAATGTCCCACTTAGAAATATTTGTAGGAAATTCATGGCAGTCATACAATTACAGTCTTATGTACTTATATGTCCTGATATGACTACAGCTGTAGACTAATGAATTTTCATAGGACACTGGAATTATTCTCTCTATATCTTCATCAGCATTTCTGATCCAAATGTATAACTGGACTAAAGCCAGATCTATATGCTTTTCATCTGTAAGCAAGAACCCTAGTACAAGAGTAGACTGTCTGATGAAGATGAAGGAAACAGTGATTAAGCACATCTCTGCTGGTTCATTGGACATCTTTCTTAACTCATGAGGCCTGTAGACCCTAGCCTATCCGATGCCATGTTATGTAACTGGGTGCCCAATACACACAGTATGCAAAGCTACACAGCCTTCACTGCACCTTTTTAGGGTCTAGATTGCTTTTCCAAAAGAAATATACAAGGCATTGAGTTTGGAAGATTTCAGAAACCAGATGGAAATACAGCAAAATTTAAGGGCATGGCATCTCAGGTTTTGGACATAAAACTAAATGCCAAAGCAAGTTATTGGAAGGGAAATTATCATTTTTTTGTTTAAACCTCTAATCGACTGTACCATTTAGGATGATAGGATCATAGGAGGTTGCTAGTCTATCAACCTGGAGGTCATTTTAAGCCTAGCCGTTTCATCCCAATATAATACCATAGATACTCTAGTCAATACCCAGGATTGTACTCATTAATGACTGCCCATGCCCAGGAGGGTTGTGGGTACTATTCCTGGTAAGGATTTACCATGCCCCAGCCACTCGTCCAGGTTCCTTTTGAATAGTGCCATAGAGGTGCTCTGCTTCACATGATTTGTCAGCCTGTTCTAAAGATGCAGCAGTTACTGGGAGACAAATCTGTCCCTCCAGCACTTCCTATTCAAGTCATAGGCCATATTTATGTCCCTGGAATGAGTAGCTGTAGTCCTATTTGATTTGTGGATGTGCAGCATATTCATTAGGTTTGGGTTGGAGATTGCTATGTAAGCCAGGCATAAGTCTCCCCTAAGAAATCTATATGATACTGAGTATAGTGACAGGGACTTTAGTCAGTCTTTGTAAGGCATATGCTAGAGTCCCTTGATCTACTTAGTTAGAAACCTCTGAGGTCTCTCCAATTGCTGCAGGTGGTTTGTATGGTACATGCTAAAAGGGGCATTATACTCAGTTATGTAACTGATTTGCTAATCAAGTGTACTACATAGAAAGCTTTCCTTACTACAGTAGACACATGGTCATCAAAGTTAAGGTCACAGTCTACTTGTGATCCCAGATATCTTACCATTTTGTGGATACATGGGGTATTGTTGTTAATTTGATAGTGTGAGGGGACATTGTTTTTACAAAAGGGAATAATGATGCATTTCTTTGCATTCAGTTTGAGACCGTGACTAAGACACCAGTCATTGGTCTGTGTAAGACCCTCCTGGACTATACTGACATCATTTGCGGATTCAGTAATTTCACCCAGCTTGTAGTCATCCACAGACTTCATCAGCCAAAGCCCCTTAGTTTTGGCTTGAACTTCTAAGAAGTATATATCAAACAGTAGGGGGCCTAGCACTAACTGTTGTGGCACCCCACTGGTGACAGGTTTGCTGGCTAATGTGGAGTCACACATTTTGATACTGTGTGACTGGGTTGTTATTCCCCTCCGGAAAGGTGGCTTATATATATTTAGCTACAATTTCCACACAATTTACTAAATGGTCTGAAATATATCTAAAATGGTGTCATGGCTATGTATATATTTATTGAAGTGAGAACATCAATTTTAATGTATTGTTTTATTTTATTAACTTTTACTTTATTTTTCATAAAATAACAAAGGCACAAATATGAGGATACTAAGCACAATTAAATAAAGTACAGATTTATGGCTTACAGCCAGCTTATTTTATTAACTGGAAAGCACAAACTTGCATTAAATGCATGGCTTTATCAAGTATATGAAATACAACATTGCTAAATATGTGTCACATATAGGCTGTGAAACAGACTTCACAAGTTCTTATTAGCTGTACAAATCAAATAAAAGTTATAATTAAATAAATAAAGTAAATCTTTAAAATCACAACTAAGCAGTACTTTAACAAAAGAAGGGCTAATATTACTTAATAATTACTTATATCTAAGTTTTCAGTCAGGATTTCATAAAAAAATGTTTATTTAAAAAAAAACATGGTGTCCATAACCCCAGTAATTTTATTAAAATAATATAAACAAAGCCACAAGCTCTCACATGTAGAATTACTTTCTTTAATGATAAAAATCTCAAAAGATCAACACTGATTAAATAAACAGCGCTAATAGAATCACTGTCTACATATACATTTATACAATACTTATTTGCAGTTACTAGATTGAGACTGCGGTGGTGGTGTTGTGGTAGTGTTGTCGCCTCACAGTAAGACATTGTCCTGTTCGATTCTCAGTTAGAGCGTCTTCTGTGTGGAGACATGCATGAATGGGCATACCTTCATTGAAGGTTGTGTGTCAGGGCTGGCAACTCGGCACATAAAAATCTACTGCCAGTCATTAGCGGACCAGAGTTCCGCTGTGATGACCCCTAACCGGGAAAAGCCGAAAGACACAACAACAACAACTTGCAGTTGCTAGATTCTGGAAACAAGTGTTAAATGGATATAAATTTGAACTGTCCACTATCAAAATGTGCAAATTCACAAACATTTCTATTTATGTGGTCGAATAGTATTGTTGAATTTGATAAGGTTTCTTGTAAAGAATCTTGAAAATGATTACCTTAAAGTCGGGTTTTGAAATAATTCAAAATACCAGGAGGTGATGTCAGACCCTGAGGCTGTTGTGGTAAAGGTGATGTTATAACTGAATCTCTGAAGCACAAATTTTTACAGTTTTGCAGGGGTGCACCCCACTCCCTGCATACTATATATTCCAACTCTGAGATTGCACTATAGTAAGGAAAAGGGTAACTTTCCCGATCCCCATTGTAGTGTAATCTGTTATCAGAATGTTGCATGCCCATTGGCAAATATACGCTAATATGCATTAAAACATTTTTCAGATTGGTATTATAGAAACTGGAAAAGATGCATTCTACCATCCCAGTTTCAAGTAAGTGCCGTTCCACATTTTGATAGTAAACTATTTGCACTCATTGCATTTACTGCAAGGAAAAGTGCTCATTCATTTATTTCTCCCTCTTCCTATTGGAGTGTGACCAGTATAAAACAGTCTTGGGGCTGAGGCCGACTGTACATGTAATGTTAAGTTATTGACTAATATGCCCCAGTTTTCATGTACAATGTTGCATAATGACTTGATATTGCTTCCATATTTAGGTATGATATGTAGATTAGATGTAAAATTGTAGATGTAGATGTAGATTAGAATTATCCTTGCATTATTTAATAGATCTATCTGCACAGAAATATGCTTTACTCTGAAGAACAAGATGATATGTCTGAGTGTGCAACAACTACATCCCTAAGTTTGCATTAAAAAAAGGCAGCAATTATATTATATCAGTCTCAAGTACCTAGTAGGGAACTATAACTGCAATGAATTTTGTTTACTTGCTGATATAAATTTAGGTCTCTAGTATGAGTGTTTGTAGATCCACTGGCTTCACAAAGAAATATGACCTACTCTGATATCACTCTCTAGTAGGGAAGGCAATCTCTGGCCTGCAGTCTAAACATCTTTGCCTCATGCCACTCCATTACCTTTCCCTTTCTAGTTATTTTCTCGCAATAACTTGGTTCCCTTGCCGGTTATATCCAGTAAATTCCAGCCCCTCTTGCTTATTTTCTGTACCCTCTACTTGCAGTCATCCCTACTGGCAAAATCTCCTTTCTCCATTCTCATGTTGTATTAATTTATCTCATAGCCTCCTATCTTAACTGTTACTTGTTGAGCTACATCTACCTCTAACCTTGGCTTAATTAAATCTTCCATAAAAATGTCCATTTGTGCTCTTTCTTGAGTTCTACATTTCTCTCTGCTTTATATAACTTTTCATAAAATTTCCAAAATAACTTTAATACCTCTACAAGATCCCTGGTTATTTTTCTTGTTATAGGCAACCTGAGTTTGGAGAAAACCCTTTATGTTTTCGTTGACTAAGTTACTGTGCTAAACATGTTTCTGCTCTGGAGTTATTATCAGAAATGGTTGCATAACATCAATCATTCTAAACTCATGCACATTATCCTGATAGTCCCTTATTTTCACTTTAGCAATCTGCATTTGTACCTCTTCTTTGTCCGTGAGATTCCCATTATTCTGCAACACTTTAACCATCATCACCCTCTAATTAATTCCTATTACTCCTTAACCATATATAATTCAATATTATTTCATTTTAATGTATACCTGTAAGGCTGTTTATATTCCAAGATATTATGGATAGCATAGCCATTGGGATACAAGGCTATTGTTCCCACCTTTAGTACATGACATATTTTTGATTGTGTATTTTCAACTTTTGTGTTATATGCACACAGTAATGCTTGGCTGGCTGATCTTTTAAACAAATGTTTCTTCTCGTCTTAATTTGAAACTGTCACATTTTACAAGGAGTTTTGTTTTAATGAAAATTCTCAAACAAAGAAGCTAAATACATTTTCAGAACACCTCAATCCCATATTAAGTTAGAACATAAACACATAAAAATATGTACATCTTCAAAAAATGAAGTTTATCCCTCCAGAAAGGAACAATTGCCCTAAACTGACAACTAAACCCACAGGCATTACATAATCTAAATGTAAGGTTACACATGCTAAAGCACATGTTACATACTGTGTTCCTACTTACACTGGTTGATGTTTGTACTTTTGTTATCTATATATGCTTTCATATAACAATAACTTTTTAGGTCTAAGTAAAAGTGCACTGGATATCTTTAAATAAAACTAAATTGAACACTGTTCTGTTAAACACATTAAAGTATTAAAGCTGCTTAAGGAAGCTGCTATCTCTTATTCACTTTCCATAATTTCAAACTTTATTTTTACCTGAACTGCTTGCCATTGTACATTTAAATTTCACATTTCCCTCAGAAAACGAATGTTTGTAACTCTCAAGATTAATTGATTGTATCTGCAGGCAGCTTGTCCCCCTGTAAAAATAGTTATCAATGAATCTTTGTAAATTTCACTCTGAACAGAATTGACAACTGTCTTCAGTTGTAGCCTTCTTGACCCCCACTGAAGATTTGCAAATGAAAAAAAATAATAATAAATGCAAGCAAAAGTCTTTGCAGATGTAAGACAATTAGCATTTTCATGGATTTCATAATTTTATCTTAATTGTCAAACTTGCTTACAAAATGTCTTGCTTATATCTTAAACCAAGGGTAATAATACAGCCATTCACTCTTGTAAAAAGGGGAAAATATCATAATTCTACATATAATAAGTGCACTTGTACACCCCCAACCCCATGCTGACAGCACAAGATCATTGCATACTAACATTGAACTTGTCCAGCCTTTCTTCTCTAGTCACACTGTAAAGGTTATTTCCATACAACTAAAAAGTATGGAAATAACTTTCAGAACACCTCAATCCCATATTAAGTTAGAACATAAACACATAAAAATATGTACATCTTCAAAAAATGAAGTTTATCCTTCCAGAAAGGAACAATTTCCCTAAACTGACAACTAAACCCACAGGCATTACATAATCTAAATGTAAGGTTACCCATGCTAAAGAACATGCTACATACTGTGTTCCTACTTACACTGGTTGATGTTTGTACTTTTGTTATCTATATATGCTTTCATATAACAATAACTTTTTAGGCCTAAGTAAAAGTGCACTGGATATCTTTAAATAAAACTAAATTGAACACTGTTCTGTTAAACACATTAAAGTATTAAAGCTGCTTAGGGAAGCTGCTATCTCTTATTCACTTTCCATAATTTCAAACTTTATTTTTACCTGAACTGCCTGCCATTGTACATTTAAATTTCACATTTCCCTCAGAAAACAAATGTTTGTAACTCTCAAGATTAATTGATTGTATCTGCAGGCAGCTTGTCCCCCTGTAAAAATAGTTATCAATGAATCTTTGTAAATTTCACTCTGAACAGAATTGACAACTATCTTCAGCTGTAGCCTTCTTGACCCCCACTGAACATTTGCAAATGAAAAAAAATAATAATAATAATAAATGCAAGCAAAAGTCTTTGCAGATGTAAGACACTTAGCATTTTCATGGATTTCATCATTTTGTTTTAATTGTCAAACTTGCTTACAAAATGTCTTGCTTATATCTTAAACCAAGGGCAATAATACAGCCATTCACTCTTGTAAAAAGAGGAAAATATCATAATTCTACATATAATCAGTGCACTTGTACACCCCCAACCCCATGCTGACAGCACAAGATCATTGCACACTAACATTGAACTTGTCCAGCCTTTCTTCTCTAGTCACACTGTAAAGGTTATTTCCATACAACTAAAAAGTATGTGTTTACATTAATATTTTTAACACATAGAACAGTCACATTTAAAATACCTCTGACGGCAACCTACATAACACTGCTTTAATATTTATACCATGCATTTTATATCATAAAATGTTTTATACAAATACTAATAAGAACAAAGATTGTTTCACTTGCAGTTACTTCAGTTTTTCCCGTTTAGTGCCCTTCTAAACATAGATGGCTTAAAGCCAGGTAAATGCTTTACATTCCACAAACAAGTTTAACAAAGTTAACAAAACTCCTGCCTTTCTCAGCTATGTTTTCCTTGCAAAGCCACATTTCACAAATGTGACTGATACTTTATAATCTCCCATTTAGTCACTAATTTCAGTGTTGATGATCTTTTTCCTGTTCACTTCCGTCTGCCAACACTAGCCTCTGGTTCAAGTCCAAGGTTCTCTTGATTTTTCTGTCTCTCAATAATTTTCATTTAGAGCAATGGAAAA